>NC_079427.1:35176817-35314317 GCF_026213295.1 Gadus chalcogrammus | reverse complement strand
TTACGTAAGGTTTGTGTTTACATAAGGTATGTGTTTGAATACATAAGGTATGTACTTACTTAAGGTCTGTGTTTGAATACATAAGGTATGTATGTTACGTATTTCAATACATAAGATATGTATTTTAATAAATAAGGTAAGATGTTTCAATCTGCAGGTCAGGTGAGTTATTCGTTCTTATTTAGACATTTATGTCTACATTTATGTATGTATATACATTTGTTTACATACAGTTGTGGATGACCTGAGGATCATCTAACACAGACTCAACAATGTCTGCGTTCATCTGGACGATCATGTGGTCAGCAGGTTGAATATCATAGTTAGTCTGTGTTAGACAGAAGTAGAGAGAGGAGAGGGGAGAGAGCAGAGAGGATAGAGGAAACAGAAGAGAGGAGAGAGGAGGGGAGAGAGATGAGAGGAGAGAGGAGGAAGGAGAGGAGAGGAGAGAGCACACAGTCCTGTGGCTCCAGGCTGAGTGAGGAGGTGTGATCGCTGATGTCAGCTCAGGACCGTTGTGTTCTGCGGTCATCAGACCTGTGTCTGGTCCAACAGAAGTGTTGCAGCAGGGCTCAGAGACCGGCTCTACTGTACCGACCATTCAGGACGTCCTGATCACTGTAGAGGAGGAAGCCCCTCCTCCCACCCTGGCCACTGCCAGGACAGAAGCTTCTCTCAAGAAGAAAAAAGTGAGCAAACACACACTCACTCACTCCCCACTCACAAACACACCCAGAAACGGTCACGCAGTCCCCACTAACAAACACACATCGAATAGTCTGTATTATTGTTGATCTTGCTATTTATTCATATTCATATTTCTTGTGTGTGTCTCTATGTGTGTGTGTGTGTGTGTGTGTGTGTGTGTGTGTAGAGCTTCCGCTCCTCCAAGCGTAAGAAGAGAACCATCGCTGATGAGTCGGCTGAGAACGTCATCGACTGGTGGTCCAAATACTACGCCTCTGTTGAGCGACTGGAGCAGGTAGAGAAACCCTCACACTCATGAAGAGAGAGAGACTGGAGCAGGTAGAGAGACCCTCACACTCGTGGAGAGAGAGCGAGAGAGAGCAAGAGACTTTTGACTTTTAATTTGGACAAATCACTCAGACATGTCATAAACCATCATAAACCTTTTTTTTTTTTTATCAAACAAAAACAAAGAAAATGACAGAAGGACAGAGAGGCAGACAATACACTCAATTTAGCCCTTACTGCACTTTGAAGCTCCTTAATGCACTAGCTTCTTGAAACGCTTTGCATGTTCAGTTCTGTCATGGTGGATTTTTTAAAGGGAAACTTCACCCATTTCACATAAGCTTTGTATTTTTAGAACCCCCCGCATATTTTTGAATGGTCTAGCATCATTCCCTTATTTTCTGGAGAGACTGGAGAGATCCGTATCGATCTCCAACACTTCCTGTTTTTAATGACGCAATATGACGATTTTTGCGTACAAGAAAACAGGAAGTGTAAGAGGAGATGATTCTCGTAAGACTACAACCACACCCACTGACGCTACAGACCTATTAGAGCAGTGCCAGTGGGTGGGACTTCACCAGCAGAAACTAACATCCACAGCGTCTGAAGCTAAGATAACAGAGGCTGTTGATAAAACTGAAGTACATTGGCGGAGGGTACTGGATCTGACATAGAAGATGGCTCCATGCAAAAGTTCACCATTTCGAAAGAAATACAAACGAGGACTACCGTATTTTCCGTACTATAAGGCACACCGGATTATAAGGCGCACCTTTAATGAATGGCCTATTTTAGAACTGTTTTCATATATAGGGCGCACCGGATTATTAGGCGCATAGAATAGAACAGTGGTTTTCAAACTGTGGGGCGCGCCCCCCCTGGGGGGCGCCAGAGTTCTTCAGGGGGGGCGCGACGTGAGAAAAAAATAAACCCGAAGATTCAAATCATCAATCGTACTTCAACTGTAGAAGTAACCTAACTAAATCGATTTTCAACCGTTTATCTTCGTGCAAACCATTTAACAAATCTACACACTTGTATCTTCAATAATATCTAAACAGAATTTCGATATCATTTAAAATTTCTTCAGAATCACAGTTTTAGTTTCATACCGCTTCGTTTTCAGCTGTTTTCATTGAAGACGTCAGCCCATTCTGATACACCTACTTCTAGACATCGTAACTCATTCATTTTTCAACCGTTTACCATCGTTCAAACCATTGAACAAATCTACACACTTGTATCTTCAATACTATCAACGGAATTTTGATAGCATTTATACTTTTTCAGAATCACAGTTTTAGTTTCAAACCGGCATCGTTTTCAGTTGCTTATAATAATTTAGGTCACCATAGCAACGCCGGTAAACAAACTCAGCCGAATAGTCGAATCTCTGGACGGAAAAAGCAGATCTGATTTGACTCTGAAAATTCAGAGTCGGGGACCCTGAATGAATCTGTGTAAACTGGCAGTTTACACAGATTAAGATGTTCAAATGTATTTAAAAAAGGTTAAGTTAAAACATGCTTAGATAAAGTTGTTAAATTGTGTTAAGAAATGTGTTTAAAAACGCACAAAGATGTTTTAATGTTTCAGAAATATGTTTAAAATTTTTAAAAAATATGTTTCAAATGTTTTAAAATTATGATCAGAGATGTTTAAAATGTGTAAAATAATTAACATAGCTTTCAAAACACAGGTCTTTAGAAAAAAAAAAAATTGGGGGGGGGGGGCTCAGCTGAATTTTTTTCTCTTTGGGGGGGCTCACTCTCTCACACTTTGAAAACCCCTGGAATAGAAGATTTCGTCTCGTCTACGAATTCCTCAAATTCTTGTGTGTGCGAATTGAACAGTTGGGCGAGTAGGCCTACGGCATCCAACATGCCCGGATTCCTCTCGTCATTATCCGAGTCATTGTCGCTGTTGTTGCCTGGCAGTTCAGTGATTATTCCTGCCCTCGTGAAAGCTTGGACCACAGTGGAGACTGTTATATCAGCCCAGGCATCCACGATCCATTGGCAGATAGTGGCGTAAGTCGCCTGGCGCTGTCTCCCCGTCTTGGTGACGTGTATTCGCCTTCTTGGCCCCGTCCACACGAAGCCGATTTTTTGGGTGAAACCGCATAAAAAAACGCTTTTGGTGGACACGGGCTACGGCCACACCAAACGCGTGTAACGTGCCTAACTTGTCGCTTGATCATTATGTGTCACAAAAATTGGTTCAACGCGCCAAGGCGCCTGTGGCTGCGCTGGATTTAGGAGTCCGAGGTAGGAAACCCAAACGCCGCCATGTTTGGGTGCATGATAGAGTTTAGATCGGGTTAGATTAAATAATCTCGGATATAAATAACAATAATATAGTCCGCCAAGACGTTGAGGTTGCTTAGCAACCAGAGACGCTGTCCATGCAAGTGAATGGAGCGTTCCCTCTTCGTCATAACTATCAAACCAAACATCCTTCAAATTCAACGAGCGAACATTATGAAATTAAAATGCACATTTCTCGCTAAAAATGTTTACATAAACGCATTTAATGGCGTAACTATGTTACTATTTCCACCCAGAATAAGGAAAGATGTTGGCCGTATGCTTCTGTGCAAGCGTCACTACTCTAGTGACGTCGGTTCAAGCTCCACGCTGATTTGTTCCATTAGTAGATGGAACAAGGTGTCCGATAGGCGGAGATGATCAGCGGGAGTGGCCGCCAGCCAAGCTGTGCATGGTGGGAGTTTTTGTCTTCAATCCACAAGCGCCAAAAAGTCACTTTCTGCCTTTTCTCGGTCAAGACGGCACCAAATTAGAATTTTATTTTATTATTCGACTACATATAGGACCCAATTTCAATACATATTCATGTTTGCACCGGTGAAATGCTCCTTTAAGGCTGCAGTAGAGGACAACAGAAAAAAATTACAGTCAGGGAAAAACATTAAATATTTATTTTCCGATGACCCTTTATGACGTCCAGGAATCTTCTATGGAATACAACTTCTTCTCGCCCCTCTGAAAAAGCTGTTCCAGAACATCCACACTAGCCCCCTCTACAGGTTGCTGCACATCCTCCATGATAACATCCTCGTACTTATTTACATCTATCTCAAAATTGGTTCTCTCCAAGGAGTGCTCTTTGCGCACAGATTTCGCCCCCGCCTGGCTCATACCTCTCTTTGCCCTTCATTTGCCACCACTCTGCCCTGGTGTGCTGGACGGTTGCAGCTGCGGTAGGCCCGCCGTCTCCTGCGCGCCTTCCATAGCGTCTACCTCCAGCAAGGCCGCGCGAGTCGTTGGCTGCTAAGGTGCAGTGGCGATTTTGGTTTGGAAACTCTGGTGGGGCCCATGCAGAAAAATATTATAACGCAATCCAGAAATACCACATATTACTACCATCACAAAAAAAACAGTAGCAAGTGACAGAGGGGACCAAAATTGCAGCTGAATAATGCCATCACTCAAACGCGAATCTGACGACATATATTAGGCTATTATAGCAATAGCACCACCAAATGGCAGCGTTCAAGATCTCACAATATCAAAACTCAAGAAAACAACAACGTGGCAACAATAAAAACACAACGGCGCACACCCTTTACACAGCAATCAATATGCAAAGCCACCACTCACAATATACCAAAAAAAGAAGAAGTATGGTTTAAGTTGCATTAAGTTTGCAGGCCACCATACTGTACAATTAACAATGAATCTAGCCTGATAGAGTGGTTGCCTATTCAGACCTGGATAATCCTGGGTGAAAATTTAAGTAAGTTTGGGCTAAGATGGTAATTACCTGTGCTTTAAGGACAGTGCTGTCTGGTCTCCTTTGTGTGGCTGAGGTGAAACACAAGCATTTTTTTCCGCTTGAACCACTCCTGGTTGAACGATCTATTCTTGTCCTTTCCCTCTTGAATAATGATTAAATCCGTCGGGCGATGTGGTCCCAAACGTTTTATCTCCAACTTCTGTTCAAGTGCTAAATCTCACATGAGACAGATACTCAACACGATTCATCATTTAATGAATGAAACGTCCATTTGTTGTTATTTACTGTAACAGTAACTGTAACAGTAACTACGTTAGCCAGCTAGCAAGATCTGATCGGCTCCCGCCGTAAACCCCGCCCTTTCTACAAATCAGCCAATGAGAAAAGCTTTGGGGCACTAAACTTCTGGCCCCACCGCCGAAACAGAAGCGGGCGCTGCGCACGCGCTTGCTCGCGCAACAGCACCAGTTTTCTACACTGCAGCAGACGGGGCCATCTCGGCTGTGCCCCACCGAGCGGAACAGACGAGACGGAGCAACGAACTATTTCACACACAACTACTACACTACAAAAATTGCGTTCATCAAATTAAAACTGCGGACATGTAATTAATTATTAACAATTAATGTATTATTAACTTATGCTCAATGACATTTTTGAAGAAAAAAAGAATAAGTATAAGTATAATCGTGCCCTGCACGGCAGCGTTCTCTGGTGGGGCCGTGCCCCACTGGCAAAGACGCCACTGCTAAGGTGCCAGAGCCAACTCTTTCTCCGTCAGTTTCACCCCGGTCTGTGGGTGTGGTACCGGCTGTCCGGGAGTCGACCACAGGTCCCGGTGGTGTTGGTGCAGTACCGGCTGTCCGGGAGTCAACCACAGGTGCCGGTGGTGTTGCTGCGGTACTGGCTCAACTTGCATTGGCTGTCCCTCAAACGTCTGATCTGCCACCGCCTCACTTGCCGTGTTCGTGGCCCCAGAAGGCTGTCCTCCCCGCTCCGTATTCGGGCATGATCTCTTTAAATGTCTGTATTCCCAACACGTAAAATAGTTCATGCCGTTTGAGGAAATGTACATAACATAGTTAAATTCCAGCACTTTAGAGCAGCACTTCCCACCAACTCAGCATAAAGCGCCTATAGAACATCATACACCGACACCGAGGGATCCGGCACACACCTGCAGCCAAGCCTGGCAGGGAGGCGGGGCTTGGTGTAAACACCTGGTGTGGCCATCCTACATCTGGGCAATGTTGTTGTTTGTTTGCAGCAAAAACGCTTCTGGCAATGCTCCCAGTCGGGCAGAATCGCGTCAATGGATTTTTAGGTAAAAAATAAAACATTTTGCCTTCTCCAAATATTAATTTCATCACTGAAAAGTTTTCGCAAATACAGGTATATAACTGGGCTAGGAGAGCAAAGAAAGGGCCGGGTCAGTTAAACAATGAACCAAAGTCTCCATCTCCCCACAAATAGGATGTCTCTTTGATAAGGCTTGATTTCTGACGCTCCCAATCACAGTTATGGCTCCTTTCAATATCCTCCGTTGGAGGTCTGCAGTTTTTCTCGTGGCCTGTATATCACCACCCACTCATTTGCGTCACAATTCCCTCCTTGGTCATCTCAGATTACCATTATTTAAGCAATAAGCACCACTTAACAAACCGAAAATCTAAAGTCAAAAATAGAAAAAATCATCAACCCCACCAACCGATTAGTAGATGGAAAACTCCTTATGGAGGCAAAACCACATCGCGTTCTCCTATTTATGGAACGGCATTCACTTTGGCCTCCTCCGTACGTCCAATCGTGAACTCGGCTGACCAAAAGTTATGAACATACGTAAGGAACGTTACCAACTGGCTCAAAGAAATTCAACAGTCCCATTATCAGTTCAGTGATACAACAACAACATGTTACACTTGCAACCAAACAATACTATACAATAACAAACATAACCGGCATTGGTTGTTTAATAATTCGGCATTCAAGTAAACCAGGAATATTGATTCTCTTAGATACAGGTGTAACTATAGGTGATGACTATCCTATATACTGCAGCTGGATCAGTTCGGGGCTCTCAGGTGATATCTCGTCCGTGTTCAGATATTTAGTTAAAATAAATCGGATTTTAGAAATTGATCCAAAAGTAGTAGGTATATCTGATCCCCATGTATGCTTGGATGGAACCTGGCGCTTCTGGAGCTCCCACTGCTGTGGTGATCAGCCGATTCAGTAGCCCTCCTACGCAGGGAATACAACAGCTACCAACCACAACTAACACGGTCACTACCACTATCCCCGCGACGAGTACTGACTGGATCAAGCCCTTCCACCTACCAAACAGGTTCTCCAACCATCCAGTGAAAGGGTCATTAATGCCGGAGTTCTCTGCCAATTCTAACCTGAGGGATTGTAATCCTGCCAGCGCCCTGGCCACCGACCCATGCAGAGTTTTGTTATTGGGGATGAAAGTACAACATGTTGTCATCCCACACACCCCTCCTCCTTCTGCGAATAACATATCCAAGGCTAGCCTATTCTGATATGTCATCCTGGAGCTGGCAACTAATTGTTGTTGGTGGCAACTAAGGCAAGGCAAGGCAAGGCAACTTTATTTATATAGCACTTTTCATACACAAGGCAGACTCAAAGTGCTTCACATATAAACATTGTTATACAATAAAATAAAATAATAGATAAGTAAAAGAAAACATATGCAAAGAAATGAGTAAAATAGTAAGTGCAATGTATTTAAGATCAGATCAACAGTCTCTCTGGTATCCGCGTCGGGACTCCAACCCGACCTAAAAGGAACTTGGTACTTTCTCTGGGACTCCAACCCGGATTCTAGTAACCCTTATCCTTTCTCTCTGGTATCAGATCATGTATCTTTCTGGTAAAAATAGAAAATTAAATTGAAAGTTAAAAAGGCTTTTTAGTAAGTAAAGTGCAATATATTTAAGAGAAAATTAAATTGAAAGTTAAAAAGGCTTTTTAGTAAGTAAAATTGAAAGTGCAATGTATTTAAGATCAGATCAACAGTCTCTCTGGAACCCAAGTCTACAGACTACAACCCGACCTAAAGGACAATATTCTAGGACTCTAACCCAGCTTCTAGGACTCTAGCCCAGACCAAAGGCCTTATTCACCCTTATACAACCTTTCTCTCTGGTATCAGATCATGTATTTTTCTGGTAAAAATAGAAAATAAAGGGAAACTTAAAAAGGCATTTTAGTAAAATAAAGGTAAAGTATTTAAGATTTAGCAGAAATCTAAAGCAAACATAAAAGTCTTCAATCTTGTTTTAAAGGTGCTCAGAGTTGGGGCAAGTCTTGAATCCTCAGGGAGTTTATTCCAGCTATTTGTTGCATAGTAACTAAAACCTGCTTTCCCATGTTTCGTGTTTACTCTGGGGATAATTAACAGATTGGTCTCAGAAGATCTTAGTGTTCTAGAAGGCTTATGTAGTGGAAGCATATCAGTTAAATATTTTGGGCCTAAACCATGTAGGGATTTATAGGTTAGCAACATGATTTTAAAATCAATTCTCTGACCTACAGGAAGCCAATGTAACGATTTAAGAATCTGTAATATGTTCAAATTTTTTGGTCTTTGTTAAAACTCTAGCAGCAGCATTCTGAACAAGCTGAAGCTTCCTTAGAGTTTGTTTTGGGAGACCTGTAAGGAGACCATTGCAGTAATCAAGCTTACTAGTGATAAAGGCATGTACAAGTTTTTGTAAGTCTTCGGTGGACATGAGCCCTCTAAGTCTTGCTACATTTTTAAGGTGATAATATGCAGATTTTGTAACTGATTTGATGTGACTTTCGAAATGTAAATCAGAATCCATGATAACCCCTAGATTTCTGGCTTTGATTGAGGTTTTCAGGGACAGAGAGTGAAGGTGTTGGGTTACTTTAAGCCTTTCCGTTTTAGCACCAAATACAATTATCTCTCTTTTATCCTCATTTAGCTGAAGGAAATTTCGGCACATCCAGTCTTTCACTTGCTCAATGCACTGGCACAGCAGATCTATGGGCCGATAGTCATTTGGTGATAGCGATACATAGATTTGCGTGTCATCAGCATAGCAATGATGGTCAATATTGTTATTAAGCATGATTTGCACTAGTGGGAGCATGTAGATGTTGAATAAAGAGGGTCCTAAGATCGAACCTTGTGGGACTCCACACATCACGTTGGTTGATTCTGATACAAAGTTGCCGATGTAAACAAAGTAGTTCCTATTTTGTAGGTAGGATCTGAACCAATTTAAGACTGTGCCTGAAAGCCCCACCCAGTTTTCTAACCTGTCCAAAAGTATTGGACAGTTTTCAGGGCTTTTGGGAAGTTGCCTGACTGGAGAGAGTTGTTAACTATCTGCAATATGTCTATTGCTAGGCAGTCAAAAACATTCTTAAAGAGGTTGGTAGGTAATAGGGATGGGCACGAGTAGTAAATTCCAAACTCGAGTGATCGAAGGAATTCCTCGAGGATCAATCGAGTACTCGTTAAAGGTCCCATGACCTGAAAATCTCACTTTGTGAGGTTTTCTAACATAAATATGAGTTCCCCTAGCCTGCCTATGGTCCCCCAGTGGCTAAAACTTGCGTTTGGTGTAAAACTAGCACTAGCTGTTCTGCTCGCCTTTGAAAAAACGGAGGCTCAAGCGCGCTGATTTGGAATGTCTGTATTCATGACGTCATCAGGAATCTCAGCTCCTCCCCTTACTCTGCCTGGCCCGCCCAGAGACGTTGGCCCGCCAATGAGACTCGACCGTGTGAGCGCCACATGTGTGTGTGTGAATACACACACTGTAACGCAAGTGTTTCTTGTCGGTTCTTTGACGTGTCTTGTATTTCCACAACGAGACTTTCGTGGGGGTTATCTGAGCCATGGTTGAGAAGGAATTGGGGGAAAGGAACTTTGGTTTGACTCGCTGAAGTACATGAACTGCGAAATGCCGCCGGTTGCCGCGAGGCACCATCGCCCGGCAGCGGGCAGCCGGCAGCAGGCAGCGCGCGGTTCAGTTGACTTCAGGTTGATGTGAAAGTGGAAGAACCAGAGACGTTGCAGAACCCGACAAAGTCGTTTGTGATTCATAATATCGTCTGGAGGCGCACACAATATGTTATATGATATAGATATCTATGTATTATATGATATTATTTAGATATAGAGCTCCAGGACTGTAACGCAAGTGTTGTAGGCCTACACTTCCTTGATATTTGGATAACTGTTCTGCTGTTGGTGTGATGGCGCATAACACGTCGGACTCTCGTCTCTGGTATTTCTACAACGAGACTCGTATTGGGGGTTATCTCAGCCAAGGTTGAGAATGAATTGGGGGGAAGGAACTTTGGCTTTGACTCCCTCAAGAACATGAACCACGACAAGGAGGAGAAAGGGATCTTTGCCGGGCAGCGCTTATGCACCTCCGCCTCCGGCGGTGGTCCCTCAGTGGGGCTCAAGCGGGAGACATTCGCCGCCAACAATCCCTTTCTCCTCCATGTCGTGGTTCATGTTCTTGAGGGAGTCAAAGCCAAAGTTCCTTCCCCCCAATTCATTCTCAACCTTGGCTGAGATAATCCCCAATACGAGTCTCGTTGTAGAAATACCAGAGACGAGAGTCCGACGTGTTATGCGCCATCACACCAACAGCAGAACGGTTATCCAAATAACAAGGAAGTGTACAACACTTGCGTTACAGTCCTGGAGCTCTATATCTTAATAATATCATATAATACATAGATATCTATATCATATAACAAATTGTGTGCGCCTCCAGACGATATTATGAATCACAAACGACTTTGTCGAGTTCTGCGACGTCTCTGGTTCTTCCACTTTCACATCAACCTGAAGTCGACTGAACCGCGCGCTGCCTGCTGCCGGCTGCCCGCTGCCGGGCGATGGTGCCTCGCGGCAACCGGTGGCATGTCGCAGTTCATGTACTTCAGCGAGTCAAACCAAAGTTCCTTTCCCCCAATTCCTTCTCAACCATGGCTCAGATAACCCCCACGACAGTCTCGTTGTGGAAATACAAGACACGTCAAAGAACCGACAAGAAACACTTGCATTACAGTGTGTGTATTCACATTGATGTGGACGTTGAAGAACCAGGAACGTCGGAGAACCCAACGCGGTCGTTTGAGATTCATAATATCGGCTCACACAGCTTTTGGCCGTGATAAGATAGATTATATGATATAGATATCTGTGTAGGCTATATGATAATATTTAGATATAGAGCTCCAGGACTCCCGTGTGTTCTAGAATATTTACAGAACACGGCTAAAGGCTGTGTGCGCCTCGCCATTGCGATACATCCACTGTAAACAGAGCGCATGGTACCGTGGCTGCAAGCTGCTCAGGGCCACACCCTCACCCTCCTCCTTGACACGCCCACCGAAACAGCGCATTTGGGGGAAGCTCAATGTGCGACTGGCTCGGAGTGTCTGTAACTCTGCACCACGGCTGAATTTCGGGAACGTCTTTAAATACTGTGTTAGTTGCCCACTAATACCTATATTAAAGAATACATAAAATAGCATGTCATGGGACCTTTAAATCAAATCTATTTTTAGAATGCAACGCATCTGCAGCAGGAATAGGCCTGATGATGAACGGCAATATTACCAACCAAACATGTAATGCTTATTTTCCATCAAAACAGTCAGAGTTATCAGAGTATTCATTATTTATTTTTGCAAACGTTCAAAACACATTTTCCTTACAAAAATAAATATGCGTCTCACAATTTAAATCACGTCGAACCAAGGCCTGTAACAGTTTAAAAAAAACGAAACAAGTAGCCTAACCATTGCAAATAAATGCTTAAAGCTGCAAATAAAACGGCAGCAAATGGACTATGGAAATACTCAGCGTTGCGATCTTCTCTACACGCCCGGGATTACAGCTGCGTCTTGCGGCGGTGAAAATAGCCGACACACTTTCACTTTCACCGTTGCTGCGGGTCTGCTTTCCCGAACTCACCGTTGTGTTTCAGGAGCATATCTTGCCGCATAGTACTTTCTGGTAGCTCGATTTCGCTTGGCATATTTTACATTTCACCTTATGATCTCCTATTTCTTTAAAGTATTTCAATTCTTCGCTGCGGTTTGCTTTAACCGCCATCTCTTAACTTTTTGAATTCTGGCGTGCCTGCACACGGCACGGAACGCGCCATGGAAATGGATGCATTTAATTTTCTTTGTGCCCACGTCATGCGTTAGTGGTGCCGACAGAAAATTGATACATTTGCTTCAGAAAACTTTGCTTGTGTGTGTATATGCAAACTCGAGTTTGCCTGTCCACCAACCGAGTTCCTTTGTAACGAGGAGTACTCGAGTAATCGATTCCTCACGCCCATCCCTAGTAGGTAAAGAATCAAGGCAACAGGTGGATGGCTTTAGTTGTGTAACAGTTTCCACAAGAGTTTTAGAGTCAATAACATTAAAGCATGCCATCCCTGCCACGTTACTTTTGCCTGAACAGGGTGGTAGTCCAACATTTTTGTTTGAAGTGGAGATATTGATGGCGCGTCTGATGCCTTCAATTTTATCACTATAAAAAGCTGCAAACTCATTGCATTTCTGCGTGGAATGGAGATCAGGTGGAATTTGTGTTGGGGGGTTGGTCAGTCTGTCAACAGTTGCAAATAGGGTTTTTGCATTATTATTATTGGATTTAATGATATTGGAGAAAAATGTTTCTCTAGCACTTTTTAAGTCTGAATTGTAGGCACGGAGGCTCTCTTTGTAGATATCATGGTGAATATGAAGTTTTGTTTTACGCCAGATGCGTTCAACCTTCCTGCATTCTTTTTTCTGTGCTGTTACAGAAGCAGCTTTTCTCCAGGGTGCCTTTTGCTTTCCAGAAATCGTTTTAACCTTATAAGGTGCAATGACATCCATGACTTTCAAAATTTTCAAATTAAAGTTTTCTCCAAGATCATCAGCAGAACATGGGTTGAGAGGTGGTAGTAAGGAGATGGCCTTTCTAAAAAGTACATAAGATTCTTCATTGATATACCGTTTTTTGACAGTATTTGATTTTGTCTGTATGTCGGGAATAAAATATATATTAAAGAAAACACAAAAGTGGTCAGACAAGGAAGGATCAGTCACAGAGAGATCAGAAACATTGAGGCCCTTTGTGATAACCAGGTCTAGAGTGTGGCCCTTACAATGAGTAGTCTCTTTCACATGTTGGGACAGTTCAAATGTGTCCAAAATGGTAAAAAGTTTTTTTGCACACTTGTCATTCAAATCATCAGTATGAAAATTGAAGTCACCAGTTATAACTAGACAGTCAAAGTCTGTGGAGATGCTCGACAATAATTCTGTGAATTCATCGAAAAAATTTGCAAAGTATGTGGGTGGCCTGTAAATAATTAATAGGAGAACTCTGGGGGAGCATTTCAATACAGCACAAAGGTATTCGAATGATGGAAAATCACCAAATAACATCTGTTTCCCCTGAAAAACATTTTTAAATATAACAGCAACCCCTCCACCTCTTTTTCCAGATCTACATGCATCAAAAAAGTTATAGTTGGGAGGAGCTGTCTCTATCAGAACGGTTGCACTGTTATTTTGTTCCAGCCATGTTTCAGTTAAAAACATAAAATCCAGTTTAGAGGTGGTAATAAAATCATTAACTAAAAACGATTTGTTATTAAGAGACCTAACATTAAGTAGACCCATCCTGATGGTGTTGTTGATAGGCTTTAAGGTTGTTTTTGGTTTGGAGGAAATATGTAAGAGATTTGTGAGGTTAGCAGTGTGTCTAAGTTTCCCTTTGTTTACTCTCTTAGTGGTTACAGCAGGAATGCAAAAGTTGCCATGTTTTGACATAGGCAAACAGAAAAGGGTGTCGCTAAAAGTACCTTGTATGGCCCCTCCCACCGATCCTGTGGTTCTTTCGGCTGTGTTTTTTCACCCAGATCCTCCCGCCAGGTGTCACCACTGTTGGAGAAGGGTCTCTGCCTCGGACCTCCCTTGGTCAGTGATCTGGTAGAAGAACCTTAAAGAAGCCTGGTTTAGCGCCTGTAGGTACTCTTGCATTACATCAAACCTGTCTGATGGGGGCCCTTCCGACGGTGGGCTGTGTGGTCCCTGCATGGGACGCCCTGTAACTAGTTCATGGGGGCTGAGAAGGATGGTGCTTGAGGGGGAGGACCGTATGGCCATTAATGCTAGTGGCAGAGCTGTCACCCACGTCATCTTTTCCCTACTGTCCTTTCCCTAACTTTCCCTGTTAACTGGTTCACCTGAATGTGACCTAAGGTTCGGGTTTCCACCTCCTCTGCGCTGTCCCTGAGTTTCTTCTGTCGGTCGCTTCTAAGTATCTTGGTCAGCTCTTCGTTAATCGTCTGGTTAGCTCGCTCTACCAGGCCTTCTGATTGGGGGTCATATACTGAGCTGAACTGGTGTTTTAGCCCTAGGTATGTTTCCACCTCCTGGAGGTGGGCATTGGCGAAGTGGCTACCATTGTCTGAGCAGATTAGCTTGGGGTATCCCCACCGGGGAATCAATTCCTGTACTAACCATTTAATCACTGTGGCCCCATCTCCCCTTTTAGCTGGGGTAGCTTCTACCCATCTAGAGAACCTGTCGAAGGCTACTAGCATAAAGTGTTTTCCGTCTACCCTGTTCTCTTGTCTCATATCTGTGAAATCGATGCAGATTTCTTGAAATGGGAGCTGGGGTACGGGGAACTGTCCTTGGGTTATCTTGAACCCCCGTCTTTGGTTACAGGCTTGGCACGTCTGATAGTCCTGGACATACTGGTCGCACACCGCTTTGAGGTCTGGATGCCACCAGTATCTTTCGATACTTTCCCGGGTCTTGGCCTTTCCTTCGTGTGCCAATCCATGTTCTTTTCTCAGGAGGAACAGAAGGGCCTTGGAGGGGACAACCTGCTTCCCAGTGGAGGAGTAGTATATTCCATCCAGGCTTTCCCTGGCCCCTTTTCCTCGCCATACCTATTTCTCGTAGGGTCCTGCTGCTTCTTGCATTTCTATGACCATCTCTTCATTTGGGTCCAGGGTTGTTTCCTCATCGACCAACATCAGGTGTACTACCAGGGCGTGTCCTTCTTTCAGATGTTCTACTGGGACGTGTCCACCTGCCTTCTTGGCTGCTTCCACTTCAGCCCAAGAGGCTACATTTTCTCCGTTGGCGGCTCTGTAGCAACATCCGTCAGTGTGCAAGGTTATGTCCACTGGATCAAGGGGTTCCGCCCTCAGTCCCGGTCGGATTTTCACTGCCTTTTTATATTTCTTTGGCGCACACGTGGGGTTCTCCATCGTTGGGGCCGGGCATGGTGTCTGTCAGTTTCGCGTTCCTGGTGGTTGTGGTGATTGTGTAGTCTGAACTATCAAGGTATGCTTTCACCCCATGGAGAGTATGGACAACCACCGGGTGTGCATTACTATATAGGCCGTCTTGTAGGCCGGCTTGAACTAACGTCACTACTTTCAAACAAAGGACTACAGGTTAAGACCACTGTAAAAAACCTTGGAGTCCAAATTGACAGTGACCTCACTTTTAACAGCCATATCAAGTCAGTTTCTAAATCAGCTTTCTATCATTTAAAAAACATTTCAAAATTAAGAAATCTCATGACAAAATCAGATCTGGAGAAGCTCATTCATGCCTTTATTTCTAGCAAGCTTGACTACTGTAACGGTCTCCTCACAGGCCTACCCAAAAAAAATATCAGGCAGCTCCAGCTGATCCAGAATGCAGCTGCTAGGGTCCTTATGAAAGCAAAGAGGTCAGACCACATTACACCCCTACTAAAAACTTTACACTGGCTCCCTGTCAGTCAAAGAATAGATTTTAAAGTATTGTTGCTTGTTTTTAAATCACTAACAGGAATGGGGCCCACTTATCTCGTAGACCTCCTCCAATACCACACCCCCACTAGACCTCTTAGATCTCAAGACCAACTGTTTTTAACAAAACCAACTGTGAGAACCAAAAGCGGTGAAGCTGCCTTTAGTTTTTATGCTACTCAGCTGTGGAACCAGCTGCCAATTTCAATGTACTTTACTGCACCCTCTATTGTTAGTTTTAAAACCAGTATCAAGACCCATCTATTTTCTGTTGCCTTTTCTTAGACTAATTTTCTGTTTTATATGCTCTCCCTTACGCATAACCCTTTATTCACTTTATTTATGTTTTTTATCTGATTTTATCCATTTTTGATTTTTATATTTTGTCTTGTCTTCCTTTTATTATGGAAAACACTTCATTGTATTTGTGTAAAGCACTTTGGGTTGCCATTGGCATGAAATGTGCTATATAAATAAAAGTGCCTTGCCTTGCCTTGTCCAGGCTTTTGGCGATAGCACATATAGCTTTTCTACACTCAGGGAGTCCTTTTTCTGGTGGTTCCAGAGCAGAGCTGTGGTAGGCCAGGACTTTTCGCTCTCCTTGGTATTTCTGCCACAGGACTCTGTTGAACACACAGTCTCTTACTGACACATCTAAGTGAAAGGGTTCCTTGTAGTCTGGGGTGGCCAGACTGCTTTGTTTTAGCCCGGTGAATGCCTCTTCCGCCTCAGGGGTCCATTCCAACGGGGTTTTCAGGTTTCTGTGTCCTGCTTTGGTGATAAGCTGTCGCAGTTTGGTTGTCTCAGCTGTGTAGTCAGGGATGCAAGACCGTATTTGGCTTTGCGTAATTTCTGATCGCGCTTTTGTGTATTTCGCTGATCTCTCTACTATTCCCTCCTAATACTTTCCCTAGGAAAGTTACCAGTTGTAGTTTGGCTTTCTTGAGCTTGTAGCCTTTGTCTGCTATTGTCAGCAGTAGGGCCTCGGTGTCCTGTAGACAAGCTTCTTTTGTCTCAGCTGCCAAGAGGAGGTCGGAAGGAAGGAAGGACCAGTTCTGCCAGGTTCTTCTTTAGGCAGGCGTTGAAAATGGTGGGGGTGCATCGGAACCCTTGTGGCATTCTCGTGTAGGTGTCTATACATGAAAGCGAAGAAGGGTCTTGACTCAGTTGCTAGGGGGAGGTAGAAGAATGCATTGGGAAAGATATTTGTTGTCTGTGGTGTACCATTCACGGACCGCCTGTGCCCTCTTTACCATTGGCCCAAGTTGTTTGGGTTGGTGTTCGGTGCCGACTAAGAGGGAGTCGGCCCTGTCCCCTTTGGGGACAGGGCCTTCTGCGCCTCTGCCCCCACTCTGTGGAATCTGCTCCCCCTCCATATCCGCTGTGCCACTTCAGTGGAGTCATTCAAAAAGCTCCTGAAGGCACACCTCTTCTTAGAGGCCTATGGCCTTTAACCTGCCCCCCCCCCCCCCTGTGTACACCTCTTGTTAAGCGACCTTGGGTACCTTGAAAGGCGCTATATAAATTGAATTTATTATTATTATTATTATTAGTCATGAGGGCCGCTCTCCGGTTCCAGCTTGAACCACGATTGTTGTTCTGGTGTTAGGTCGACTTCTGCCGCCACTCCTTCGGGTCCCTGGAATATATCTCCACATCTTAGGTCCTCCAGTTTCCCATTCTTCTGGTCGCACCACGGTTCGTCGTAGGGCAGATCCTGCTCGTGGGTGTTGTTGAGTGTGCAGTGTAATGGGTCCAACAGCTCATTGTATTCCCCCATCTCCTGGAATCACATCTTCCATTCTTCATATGTCCTGTCCAGTGCTGGAGTCGTCTGTGCTGCCCCTGTCACTTCCTCTCAGTAGATGGTGGTATCTTCCTGAGTTTCTGGTCTTGGGTCATCTATTAACATGAACATGTGTGCTCTGTGCGGGGCCGGGCTGGTGTGGTGGTATAGGGTAATGCCCCCTGAGTCGCAGGCAAATGTTATCTGCAGCGAACCCATCAGGTCATTGCCTAATAGGTAGATGGGGCATGATGGGGCATAGAGGAACGAATGAGATCCTCTCTGTTCCAGTATATTGAAGTCAAGTGGGGTTGTGGACGGCTTCTCCATGGGTTTCCCAGAGAACCCCATGCTCTTTAAAGAGCGGCGAGATAGTGGAGGTGGGCTCCCTGCGAGACTTCCGATTGTTGATACAGATGCTCCTGAGTCCGCTAGGAACATGAATCGGTGTCCACCTACATACGCCTCCACTGTAGGTAGTCCAAGCCCTAGTTCCTTCCTCGCCTGCTTGTCATCTGGGCATCCCTATGATTGTACGGGGTACATGGAAGCGCCTGGTGGGGGCGGACCCTCAGGGGGATTCTGGGGCTAGTGTTGCTGTGATAAAAACCTCTGTTAGGCCATGTCGGAGTGTTAAGAGGGGCAATCCTTGATCCAATGTCCTTGTTGCTAGCAATGAAACACCCCTGTGTATTCTGTTGCGGCGTCCTGCCTCTCCTTCTCTTCCTCCTCTTCCTCTGTATCCCTGGTTCTGGTATTTTTGCTGCTGATATTGTTGCTGCAGGGCGGCCATCATGTACCCAGGGTATTTGGTGGGTTGGTATCCCGGCTGTAGCCATTCAGGTAGCGGGGTCTCCTGAGACACTGGTGCCGTTGGTTGGGTCGACAGGGACATCATGGCCAGGGGTTCCCAGGCGTCTTTAGCTTTTTTATGCAGCTGGGACCTCTCCATTTGCTTCGAGTTGTTTCTTCATGTCTTCTAAATCTTCTTCCTTGCCTAACCGCCTCTCTTCATCAAGATTGAAGTGGTGAACGAGGTGTTCTACCCACTCCGCCCATGGTTTGGTGGACAACCCTACCACTGTCTGTAGTCCCTTCTGGACCCCAAGTGGCAATCCTAAAGGGAAACTGCTGGAAAACTTCAGTAGAACTGATGTCAGTCCTCTTCTTGGCCAGCAGGGAGAGACGTTGAGGTAGAACTGGGGATAGCTCTCTTCTCAGCCAGCAGGGGGAGTCGCTGAGATAGAACTGGGGATAGTTCTCTTCTCAGCCAGCAGGGGGAGTCGTTAGGTGGGACTTTAGCTACAGAGACTACTAAGAACTCCAAATATGGCGGTGGGGAAACAAACAAAACAAATTGATCAAAGCCTAAAAGCTCCACAGTGCCCTTATCTGTAAAGCTGGAATATGTGGTATTTTATGGCATAGGGCCACCATTCACTTACAGTAGAACACACTCTCTATCTACCTCCTCTGTGCTGTGAGTATATGTATGTATATATATGTATTAGGGATGGGCGTGAGGAATCGATTACTCGAGTACTCCTCGTTACAAATGAACTTGGTTGGTGGACAGGTAACTCGAGTTTGCATATACACACACAAACAAAGTTTTCTGAAGCAAATGTATAAATTTTCTGTCTGCGCTACTAACGCATGCCGTGGGCACAAAGCAAATGAAATGTATCAATTTCTGTGTGGCGTGTTCCGTGCCGTGTGCAGGCACGCCAGAATTCAAAAGGTTAAGAGATGGCGGTTAAAGCAAATCGCAGCGAAGAATTGAAATACTTTAAAGAAATAGGAGATCATAAGGTGAAATGTAAAATATGCCAAGCGAAATCGAGCTACCAGAAAGTACTATGCGGCAACATATGCTCCTGAAACACAACGGTGAGTTCGGGAAAGCAGACCCGCAGCAACCAAGTGTGTCGGCTATTTTTACCGCCGCAAGACGCAGCTCCCGGCTAGAGAAGATCACAACGCTGAGGATTTCCATAGTCCATTTGCTGCCGTTTTATTTGCAGCTTTAAATAATTTGCAATGGTTAGGCTACTTGTTTCGTTTTTGTTTTTTTTAAACTGTTACAGGCCTTGGTTCAACGTGATTTAAATTGTGAGACGCATTTTTATTTTTGTAAGGAAAATGTGTTTTGAATGTTTGCAAAAATAAATAATGAATACTCTGATAACTGACTGTTTTGATGTAGAATAAGCATTACATGTTTGGTTGGTAATATTGCCGTTCATCATCAGGCCTATTCCTGCTGCAGATGCGTTGCATTCTAAAAATAGATTTGATTAAACAAGTACTCGATTGATCCTCGAGGAATTCCTTCGATCACTCGAGTTTGGAATTTACTACTCGTGCCCATCCCTAATATGTATATATCAGTGGAGGCTTCTCCATTGTGGAGAGGGAGGAAGATCCTCCCTAACATTGTTGAGAATAAAAAAATGTAGATTGCCCAGACTACTGTAATGAATTAATGCCCTTAAATATGACTACTTTAATGCCTTTGAATACATAATGTTTGTTTCCCTGGGTAAAGGGACATTAGCTCCCCCTATCGCCTATTGACAATTACTTCAGGGAAGAAGGTCCTCCCTCAGTGCTGCTATGCGACAGTCCTTGCTAGGCACCATGCCTATAGATCAGGGGCCGTATTCACAAAGCATTTTATCTTACCGCTAGGAGTGCTCCTAACTCGCGCTAAAACATTTTACGTAGGAGTTTTTTCTTAAAAGTTATTCACAAAGCCGCTGAGACCTACTCTTACTAAGGATAAATCACAAAGAGTGAACTAAGAGTGACGCGCCGTTGCTATGGATTACGTCAATTCTCGTGCACGAGTTTAGAAGCAGTCAGTTCGGTGATTGGTTGTTCAGACGAGCCCACTGAATCACCGAAAAACAAGGAAATAGCCTAGGCTAGAAATGAATTCCTATTAAGTAGTTATAGTGCAGTTAGCAGAATACACGCATCATGACAATTTTGTGCAGACCACGATAATGACGTTGTGGCCTGCACGTTCAAGAGAGAGAAAGCAAACAATAAAAATACGTAAAATTTAAAAGAAAATAAATGTTATGAACTACACAAGTGTTGACTGATTTGTGCCAAGGTGTTTACCAAAAATGTGTTTTCAAAGTGATCCCTAAATGCCAGTCCACTCGGTTCCACATGGCCAAATTCATTGTCATGTTGATCGCCATCATCATCATCATCATCATCATCGTCTGGCTGTGGAATGTTCCTCCGCTTGCAGAGGTTGTGTAGAATGGCACATACAGTGATTACTGTGCTTGCCCTCTCTGGGGTGAGGCGTATTTCGCCGTGGAGGACATGAACCGACGTTTCATCTGCCCTATTCCTCTCTCCACAACATTTCGTGTATGTTTGTGTGCTCTAGCATATATGGAAGAAATCAGTAAACAATAATATGGATTCAACAAATAAAAGGCGTCAAAGAGCCAATACGATGTGTTTTACGCATAGGACTAAGCGTAATCTGCGTAATCACTTACATGTTATACTTTAACTGTGCTCCCGGTTGTGGATTGAGGTAGGGTGTCTAGAGCCACGTCTTGCATGGATAGTCACTGTCTCCCAGCAAGTGACACCAAACTGGTACATCTCAAAAAGCTGCCTCAGACCGCTCCCCATTAAAATGCGCGAATCATGGGTAGCTGAAGATCCAGGCCACTTTGCAACAACATCCAGTAGGCTATGTTAAAATTTGCATCAAAAACAACCTGCGTGTTGATGGAATGCACTTTCTTCCTATTGACGAACACGTCCTCGTCTTTTGATGGCACAATTATTTTTATGTGCGTCCCGTCAATAGCACAGACCACACCGGGCATACCTGCAATTGCCATGAAGTTGGCTTTGATCCTGTGTAATTGTTGAATGTCCAAAGGAAAGTTTATGGCACGGCTGACTGATGGTTGCGATATTTTTAAATCGTCGGCATTGCAAAGTTGCATTTCCCCTGTTGCTAAATAACGTAGTGTGGCCAAACATTTTATTTCGGGACTAATCAGATTATTCCTGTTAGTCGGGGATGTTATTGCATCGCGATTAACTCCACAACAAGTTTAATACCCTAACATTTCGTCTCGCAGGCATTTACGATTCTTTGTGAATAGGTCTTACTGAGTTAGGAGTCCTCTTGAGGACTTTTAAGCTCTCCTAGACTTAGGTGCTACTTTTAGGCCTAAAATACTTTGTGAATTGCTCTTAGTGAAAAAAGTTAGGAGTCCTAAATTGAAGAGTGACACGCCCATTATTTTTAGGAGTTACTCCTAAATTCGCCAGTTAGGACCTACTTTTAGCCCTAAAATCCTTTGTGAATACGGCCCCAGGTTGTTTAAAATAATGTTCTCGTTCTTTTACTAGTTTTTTACTCTGACCGTTCTGTTTGATATTGTGGAAAGGGTGAATGATTCAGCATGATGCATTTTAAATGGCATCACTTTTCGTCTTGAGTCTTTTCATAAAACAATTGTAACTGAAAATAAACATAGGTAAATTACAACCAATAACTTCAGTCATTGAGGGCAAAAATTGGCCCAGGTTTTTTTATTTACTTGTACAAATCAACAGTAGGCCTGATTTGACTAATGGGCTTTGCATCCTTTCCTTCTGCCCTTGTAGTCCATTTCAAAGACATGCTGCCCACCAGCATTCAAATTACAGTGATGCCACTGGTGGCTTTGTATCAATTTTATTCACATAACTGTCCCTCAACCTGAAACAACTTGAGTCTCACATTCTTATGCCACCATACACCAACAGTGCAAACAGGCCAATTGCAACCAAGCAAGCAGTCCTTCCTCCCTCACACACCAGTCCCTCACACCCGCCACTGGTATATATATATATATATATATATATATATATATATATTTTTTTTTTTTTTTGTATCGTCCTGTTTTGATCAGTATATGCCAATGTTTTTATCAATAAAAAATCATTTGCACAAGGCAAGCCGATGCAATTCACCATGTTGATAAGAGAATTCAAATGAGAAGAATTATGGGACCAAAAAATCAAGGGATATTTAGAATAGAAAAATAATTTGCGATTAATCGCGAGTTAACTATGACATTAATGCGATTAATCACGATTAAATATTTTAATCGCTTGACAGCTCTAATATAATATATATATATATATTATATATATATATATATATATATATATGTATGTATGTCAAACAATTGATACCATTGATTAGACAGATTTATTAGATGGGCCTACCTAATAAACCTTTGGAATACACAAGACCGGAAATCATAGCAACGCCGGTAAACAAACCCCGAGAAGCCCAATCCCTATGAGAGTTCCCTGCGCTACGGCCATCCGGAGGCGCACAGACCTTTTGGCCGTGATATTATATATACAATTATGTTATATTATATACTATTATATATAGAGCTCCGGGAGTCGCAAACGGCAACAATCAATTTCTCCTCCATGCTGCAGTTCACCCCGGACTGCACTGCACTGAGTTTGACGGTTGAACGCTGATTGGCTGTTACGTTACACATGTCACTCAGTGGCCACGCTGTTGAACGCTGATTGGCTGTCATCACGCGAAATTCACGTCAGAGTTGAAATATTTCAACTCGAGCAAATTTGTCACCCCACAAATCCTCGTGAACGCGCTCGCTTGTGCACGGCGAAAGTGTGGCGCGACAAATCAAAACGCCACAAATTCTGATTTGTGGCGCGACAAATCTGAATTTCTCTCGCGAAAAATTCGCCCTCGCCCTCGCCTCTACGTTCGCTTTGTATGGGATCTTGTCGCCCCCTCGCGTTTGGTGAGAACGCACAGTTAGACAAAGGGACATTCAAATCTTCACCCAAAAGGAAAAAATAGCATCCAAGCGCACATACAAGCATGCATATCAGGGTTATTCACAAAAAGTGTCATGATACATGCAAGTTGGCTTAACTCCTCAGAGTTAGAAATATATATTGCATTCCTACTCAGTCAACATCTTATCACAATTACAAATAACTTTACTGGTCCCCCCAGATTTCTATAAGCAGTTGTAAAACCTTGCTTTCGTACTCAGTCAACATAACATTAAAACCGCTAGTGTTTTAATGTTGTCTGTACTAAAAGCATACGCCTCCTTTAAATGCGTCTGCAAAATTGAATTGTACGTCATGAGCGACCAAAGCGAACAGAAATATTCGCAGCAAAACTTTATGCTTCTGGTGTGGACGTAGGCCTACAGTTAGGGTTAGCAGATCTTACAACCGCCAGGAATATGTTCTCCAAGCTTCATCCCCAGTTTTTCGGCTTAGTCTAGCCGGAGATCAGCTACTTAAATCAGCGTGCGCAGCTTCCTAGCCCCTCCACTGACAATGGCGTCACCATTTGTGGGTGTTCCCGTGGACCTCGGCGCACTTCTCGTACAGGCGTCTCTCCGGAGACAGAGGGTTTTACAGGACAGAACCGATCCTTTGGCATTGTCTGACGATATTCAGATTTAAGACTTTATTGTCATTGGGGTTCTTCATGAGATACAGATTCTCATCAGAGGGTGTTCGTTATTTGATCGTCCTCGTTGGACCTTATGTAGACAATGCTTACTGTTGCGCATTGTGTCTCCGTGACAGAGTGCTAGAGTGGAGGTAGCGCGTCAGTCTTGAATTTCTGCGCGGGGGGTTCGACTCCCAAGTGACGCGAATTTATGTGAAGCTTAAAAAGTCCCAATTCTCATGCATATGGAATACTTATTCACCAATGCTTATGGAAATATTTTTTTGTGCTTATTTCGAACTTGAAACCATATTTTCAAGGCCGTGCTGGCACCACATCTATGGGGGTAAAATGCATGATGATAGACCGGCGAATTTGAACCCCGGTCGCTGGCGTTCGGGTCTTATATTAATCCACTACGCTACAGCCGCTACCTCTCTGCGGTTGAAAACATGCGATACATTTCTTACATAGGGTGTATTTAAAGTGAGTTCCCTAAATGATAGAATAAGGCAGGATGGACGTTGCTTAGGCATTTTTAAATCATCATCATTCTATTTGGATTAATGGCGAACAATTCTGCATTTGGCATAGTTATTTTATAGACAATATGCAGAATCTTTTCACTTATACGCATATAGACTGCTTGATCTATCGTAAAGGTGAGAAAAATGACGCAAAAAACGCCCCTTTCAAGTGAACGCGCACTGAACCTAAAGCGGAAAACCTGGTTCGACTAATTGAATCTAATGTGAGTGTCGTGGTACCGTTTAACTCTAATTGCGAGTTGCGGCTCTGTCGAGCCAGGTTTTCCGCTAGGATTTCCGCTATGTTCAGCGAGCTACGTGGTACACGCCCCGGGTGGGTTAACAACGAGATAAGCGATTATGATTGGCTAAGGCAGAGTCATGTTTCATGGTAGCCAATCGGAGCCAGTGCAAGCCAGCACACGCGCGCCGCACACACCAAACAGATTCGATGAAGCAGCAGAAATGCCGAGTCCGGAGCAATCCGTTGAAAAGATGGCATTTTCTGTAGTATTCAGCAGATGTTCCA
The DNA here is from genome assembly GCF_026213295.1 of Gadus chalcogrammus. Classification (NCBI taxonomy): domain Eukaryota; kingdom Metazoa; phylum Chordata; class Actinopteri; order Gadiformes; family Gadidae; genus Gadus; species Gadus chalcogrammus. The sequence continues at coordinate 35,289,401 of NC_079427.1, read as the reverse complement.
CAGCCTTCGCAACCAAGCAAATTGAAATGCAGGCCCCATCCACACTAATCCGGGTAAATGTGAAAACGCACATGCAATGAAAATTATCTCCGTCCACACTATCGTTTTCATAATGTTTTGCATCCACGTTCCACACTGAAATTATTTTGATAAACAGTTGTTGTCATGGTTACGTTACTCTCTGTTTAGATTACAGGCGCGCGATCAGCTGATATTCACAGTTGATCAGCTGGTTAATAATTTTTGACCCGGCCTTGTCCAGAAACGCCGCTCCAAGTACGATTTGAACTGTCGTCTTCGGGTTTTTTACCATCACTGAAGAATAGGTGTCAACAATAATCGATTTGGCGATGCATCGCAATGCGGGGCATGCACGATTCAGCATTGATGCTGATGCCATAATTGATGTCGCTCTGTATTTTCGGGCCTTGAGTGGACAATAGAGTTGTGAAGTATACACTAGTCTGATTTCCACCGGGGACGTAAGCGCCGCGGAACGGCTGCGCCGCGGTCACCGCTGCTGATCGCTGCCACTCTAATCAATGAAACCATTTCCCCCGGCTCAGCAGCGTCCCAGAAGCGGCGCAGCGCTACCATTCCATAGCACTTCGAATTTTGACGCGAGCCGTTGCTGAACCGCATCAATTTCAACAGAGCAGATCGAGCCGGGCAGGAAGTGAAAAAGTAAAATCCATAGAGCATCCGGTCAATTTTCAAAATAAAACACAATACTCAGCTCATGTAGCCTATCACAACTTGACATCAACATAACGTCATGACCAGTGGCACCAGGTCAGCAGTCAATCAATCAGAGGGTCGGCAACATGGACGACGAGAGACTGATTGTCGAAGTGGAGCAACATAAAATAATTTATGAAATATATCATCCTTTTTATAAGGAAAATATCAGAAAGGACAAAGCCTGGTATTAAATTGCAGTAGGTTTGGGAGTGGAAGGTGAAAAGATTTGCCTTATTGTGTGTAGTCGAATTTTGATGCATTGCAATGCATTGTAGAATCGAATTGAATCGAATCGTTACCTGGTGAATCGTAATCGAATCGTGAGGGCAGTGCCAATGCACACCCCTACTGAAGAACATCAAGTACAGCGCTCGCCTCCGGAGTTGGAGCAACGAATATGTTTGAGCCAATATGTCGAGTGGTTTCTGGAGATAAATTAGTACATTGTAAAGAGAGATCATCATTTGCATTTCACCTGCCATTTTTTTGATGAGTGTCTCGGTCTCGAGCGCAAGCTTGTAGCAGTGTCATGGCAACCGAACGTCATCGTTTCTGAAAGCCTCCATCTACCCTGTCCACACTACAACGCGAACCCAGCGTTTTTACATTTATCGACCTCAGCGATCGTTTTCGAAAAGCATTGTTTTCAGCGTCGGAATTCTCTGTTTTAGTGTGGACGGAAGGGCTAAACGGATAAATATTTATGCGTTTGTAGATTTACCCGGGTAAGTGTGGACGGGGCCTCTGTTGGAAGCATATCAGGGCCTTGAATGGGCAGTTCAACCAGTTAACACATTAAGGCCAAGTGATAACTACTCAGAAAAATTCAAATTCTTTCACATATAGCAACTTTCTTTTTTTTACAGTAACGCAAATAGTTACTTTCCCTGGTAACTAGTTACCTTTATTATGGAGTAATTCAGTTACTAACTCAGTTACTTTTTGGAACATGTAGTGAGTAACTATAACTAATTACTTTTTTAAGGCCGAGTCTAGGACCTCGTTCCTTCTTTAGAATCACGTCAGGGTCACCAAATTGTCGTGTTCTTTTAGAAAGGTAATCGAATCACGCTTTTAACTCACTTTATTTGGTAAAGTTTCGGTATGGTAACTATGAAGTAAAAGGAGGGAAATTGTATATACACGCGTGGAAAGACACTCAGCTGGTCATCTATGCAAATTTTCGGCAATTTCCCCCAGGGGATCAATAAAGTATTTCTAATCTAATCTAATCTAATCTAAATGAGCTACCGTGTGTTTCTGCCCCCCTTGGGGCGTGCAGCTGTTTAAATTTGGAGTAGGCGTGGTTTATATGACGTAGTACGTGCTCTGATTGGCTAAGGTTTTGAGAACCTGCCTCCGGCTTCCTCATATGTGGGATGAAGCTGCCATATTGTGGCTATGTGCAGTTATTATAGCTTATATGTTGGTCCTGCTCCTCTTGTGGCTATGTGCAGTTATTACAGCTTATATGTTTGGTGCTGCTCCCTCCCTGTGCTTATTTGCGTCACAAGCCCAGATGCTGGGCATTTGCCCTGTAAATCTATCCCCCTTCTGTTACCTTCTGATTATCATCGGTAAAACGTGGGTCCATTAAAAACGGAATAGTCATATAAAACCCTTCACCCTCCTCACAGGTCTGTTTACCTCCTCTACCAGAGGGAGAGAGAGAGATACTACAGCTGGTAGAGAGAAATGAGCATTGCATAATCTATTTAATGTATTTTTATTGTTGTCTTTTTGTTTCAGTCAAGACAGAAAGAAGTTCATCCCTTCCCCCAGGTGTTTGATAAAGGTACACCCACACACACACCCGCACACCCACGCCAACGCATACATATTTCAGAGGTAGATCAGATGGTGTCAAGCGGAGGGTTGCTGGTTGGATTGCTAGGTGCCAGGTTCCCCACTAGCCCTGCTCCTGACAGCCGTCCCCTGCATGGTGCCTCTGTGTACCAAACTTCTGGGATTGTACAAATTGCACAGATTGTAAAGCCCTTTGAGTGACCACATTTCCCTCACACGCATATTGTCGTGTTTTGCAGCTTCTTCTTTCCAGAATCTTCTGAGTGACAGCGTCGCTGGTTTGGGTGAGAAAACCTTAACTTCAACTCAACATTATCTCTTTATCCCATAGTCATATCTCATAATAAAGTTAGGCTAGGCAATTTGAAGAAATTGTCCAACAGAGAAAGTCCCGCCCTCCCGTCAGGCCTCCCTCTAAAGCCCCACATCCCCCCTAAATACGGGACTAGGGCTAGCTTTAGCGTGCAAGCTTTAGCACGCTATATTTAGCACGCTATATTTAGCACCCCAGCTTTAGCGATGGGTCTGCCTGTGGAAGATTCCAGTCAATAAGTGCATGGGCAGACAAACGGCAGCTAGACAGACAGCGTCTGGCTGACCTGCGACCGCCACAGATACTACAGTTTTCTTTTTTTCAGAGCATTTGATATATTGATGCATCCGAATTTGGGCAAATATAACAAGAAATACTTCTAAAAGAAGGGGCCTACCCTAGCTCATTAATACATTTACTGATTAACTCATGAACTCATGATCTATTATTATTATTATTATTATGTCTTTCTAGTTTTAGGCTAGCAACTACTATTGGTTAGTTGAAAATAATAACAGCTTCTTCTGTAACTGAAAATTGTGTTAATTTTCAGAAGCACCTGAGTGAAATAAAAGTGTAAAAACAGCTAAGGCAGCAACTTAACTTAATAACTAACTAACTAACTAACACGATTGACTGAAAAGCAGTGCCAACATAAAATTATTTTTTAACCATTCAGCGATAAAACAGGCTGACTATCATTTAGGGTGCCACTCAATGACCTGCAAATGCAGACCGAAGCGTCATTAACACCCCCAGTCAAGTTGTGTGAGAAATACAGACTTTCTACTCCTCATTCACATATAAGGTTATTTACATTTCCTACGGAGAAAATACTACTACTACTTATCGAGGGGATTTTCAGGGTACAAATGTCAGGATACAAATACGGAAAATAGCAGGAGTATATATCAGGATGTACATGTATGTGTGAAAGCAGCTAAAGTGAAATAAAGCACGGGCTTGTGTGGGGAAGGGGGAGAGGGAGAAGGGGGGGTGCGAGGGCAAGATTGCGGATTGTACATTGGCTACCAACGTGAGAGTTAAAGATGTTTTTTGTCACACATAAAATACAAACAAAACATTAGAAAAATAAAACAACTACAGTCGGCAGGGGGGAGGGGGGACATCAATAGAGCAAGACATTTTGGGAGGCTAAATGAGGAGAGTGATATTACATTTGAGCGATAAAGTGTAAAGACATTTCGGGAGGCTCAAGGGTAATATTAAATTTAGCAACAAAGTTTAGTCTTGTGGTGGACTTTATAGACATAATTCACCATACTGTGTTATTGAGATGTTCTCGTTCTGTGTTAAAGGGAAGATGTCTCGACGGGGTCAATTTTCACAAAATCAGAACCCTAAAGGCATTTTGTGAATATTTATAATAAGTGTGATGGAAAATCCACATGTTTTATTGTTTTGTTGCTATTCTGTGTAATTTTATATAGGGCCTAGGTTCTACTCCTTGTGGGTCATCTAAAGTGTAAAACCGTCAAGGGTCAAGTGATGCATTTTGATTGCCTGCTCTTTCTGTTATCTTTAATCAGCTTCCAAGCAATGCTTTGATGTATGGGCCTGTTCCTCGACACTCTGGCTAGCGTCAACAAAGCCAGAGGTTACATTGCACGGCCGCCGACCCCACCTTAGCCTCGGTGGGGGAAGCTTCAACTGTAAAGATAACAATCTGGTGAACAAAGACTTTTAGTATTGGGGGACCACCCCCTTCAGGACCCAAACGAAGTGAATAAGAACTCATTGATTGGAAGACTCAGTGGACTTTCCTCGAAGCGTGTCTTTAGTATATGAAGTAACACGCCGTGAGAACTCCCATCTGAGGCCTCAGATTATTGTAATGTATGCCCGTTTTATTGTTTATTGATGCATGTTGTGATGTATCTTTGTTCGTACTTTTTTTACAAATATATATAACCACTAATTGTCAACAGTATTGTGTGCTTTTTGCATCTAAATATCTCATCTGCTTAGACGCAATATCTGATACAGAAACTGCCATAACATATATGACATTTCTAGGGGTATTAAGGGGTGCTGAATCCAAATATGCTGTATATGAAGCTCAAACATGTCCCAAAATGGCTCAACATTTATAAATCCAACATGGCCGCCACACCAGGCTGAAAACTATTTTTCAGTATATATTTTTGACTAAACAAGGTACAAACATGAATAAAATCGTTGCTATGGCGGCGCACACGGACGCAGCGGCTCTTGGCTCTCTGATTTAGTGTATTATTTAAGTGTATTATGCTCGTGATTTTAGTATTTTTAGTGTGTCTTAGGAAGTGATTGATTGATTGATTGATTGATTGATTGATTGATTCTTTTAATGACCACACAGCCAGGCTGGTGGAATTTGTTGTCAGCTTGGTACAGGTTCCAACTTACAAAACATATAACAAAGATATACATACAGAAATACACACTACACAATACATAAGGGCCATGCTTAATCCTTAACGTTCCGAGTTCAGAAAGTTTATTGCAGTTGGGATGAAACAGTTTTTTAACCGTGTTGTTCTTGAGGCAATTGTCCTGTAACGCCTCCCAGAAGGCAGTAGTTGGAAGGCATAGTGTGCAGGGTGAGTGGGGTCGGAGATGATTTTCCGTGCTCTGCGTAGTGTCCGTTTGTGGTAGAGTGAATCAAGGGATGGAAGGGGTGTGCCAATAATTTTGGATGCTCTATTTATGATGCGTTGTAGTTTCTTCCGGGAGAGTGAGTATAGTCTGCCGAACCAGACTGTGATGGAGAAGGTGAGGATGCTTTCTACGATGGCTGTGTAGAAGTGGAGCAGAAGATGGGACCTTACCCTGAACTTCTTGAGCTGACGGAGATGGAAAAGTCTTTGCTGGGCTTTTTTGTAGATGTGGTCTGCGTTTATTTTCCATTTGAGGTTATTGCTGATGTGGGTTCCAAGGAGTTTGAATGTGTCAGTGATGGAGATGGATTCAACTTAAATGAGCACAGGAGTTTTGGGGGATGGTTGGCGTCTTGGGTCGATGATGAGTTCCGTTGTTTTTGATGAGTGGAGTATGAGATCATGGTCTGTACACCAGGTCACTGCTTGGTTGATCTGTGCACGGTATTCTGTTTCTTGGTTGTTGGTGATGAGTCCTATGATGGTTGAGTCGTCCGCGTACTTGTACAGGTTGACAGAGCTGTGGTGGGATGTGAGCTTGTTTGTGTAAAGGGAGAATAGCCAGGGTGAGAGAACACAGCCTTGGGGTGTGCCTGTACTGAGGAAGAGAGGGGAGGATGTGGTATTTTTGATCTTCACCTTTTGTTGCCTGTTCCAGAGAAAGCTTTGAATCCAGTGACAGATGCATGGGTCGATGTTCATGTCCAGTAATGTATTGAATAGTTTGGCCGGGTTTATTGTGTTGAATGCAGAGCTGAAATCCATGAACAGGATGCGGGCATATGTGTTGGCGGACTCCAGGTGGTTCAGAATGTGATGAGTTGCTAAGATGACGGTGTCTGCAACTGACCTGTTGGCTCTGTATGCAAATTGATATGGGTCCATGAGGGGGGTGGTAACAGATTTCAGGTGATTTAGTATGATGCGCTCAAATGATTTCATAACTGCTGATGTCAAGGCAATGGGTCTGTAGTCATTGAGGCAGGAGATGGTCTTGGTTTTGGGAACTGGGATGATGATGGATTCTTTGAAGCAGTTGGGTACTGAGCTTTGGCAGAGGGAGGAGTTGAAGATGTTGGTAAAAACCCCAGCCAGCTCCGCAGCACAGTGGTGGAGAACGGAGGGGCTAATGTTATCTGGGCCGGGGGCTTTATTCCTCTTAAGTCCCTTGGAGGTGCTCCTTACCTCCTCCTCGTAGATGGTGAAAGGGGGGGGGGGGGAGGGGGTCTGGGAGAGATGGTGGTGGAACCGGTGCCTGCTCAAACCTTCCATAGAAAGTGTTAAGTGAATCAGGAAGCTGATTGTCGCTGTCAGGTGTGGGGGTGGGTTTATTTTTGTAGTTTGTCATGTTTTGTAATTTTTTCCAGATAGAGCGGGTGTCACTATTAGAGATTTGTTCTTCTAATTTAGTGGCATAGTTGGATTTGGCTTCTTATTGCAGATCTCAGTTTGTATTTGGCAGCCATATATTGTTCTTTATTTCCTGTCAAATGTGCTGTATTTTTCTCCTTTCTTATTATCTTAATGTCCTTGTTAAACCACAGTTTATTATTATTGTAGTGTTTGACTTTTTTGAGTGGAATGCACAGATCAACGCAGTAATTGACGTATGACGTCACTGCTTCGGTGACGTCGTTCAGGTCACCTGCGGCATGGAAAACATCCCAGTCTGTGCACGCGAAACAACCCCGAAGTTGTTCAATGGCTTCGGGGGACCAGCACCGGAGAAAGGTTGTTGGTGTTTTGGAGGATTTAACTTTTTGCCTGTATTTTGGAATTAGCAGCAGCATTGCATGCTCGGACCTGCCCAGCGGAGCCCTAGGGAAAGCACGGTAAGCCTCTCTGATGGAGGTGTAGCAGTGGTCAAGCGTGTTGGTCCCTCTGCTGGGGCAATTTACCTGCTGATGGTAGCCGGGGAGCTCAGATGATAGGTTGGTCTGGTTAAAGTCCCCGAGGACGATGACTGCTGTGTCCGGGTGTGAATTTTCCACTGAGGAGACGTAGTTGGCTAACTCGGCTATGGTGGTGTTAGCGTTAGCCTCAGGTGGAATGTAAACACAGATCATAATAATTGATGCAAACTCCCGTGGGAGGAATGATGGTCTGCATTTGACAGTGAGGTATTCCAGGTGAGGGGAACATACATGTGTGAGTTCAGTAGAATTTGTGCACCAGCGTTCATTTATCATGATGCAAACCCCACCGCCTTTTGCCTTGCCCGATAGTTTGGAAGATCTATCGGAACGATGCAATGTGAAACCTGGAAGAGTTACCGCTTGGTCTGGTACTGATTGATCCAGCCAGGTCTCTGTCAGGCAGATGGCAGAGCAGTCACTGTAGTCTTTGTCGGTTTGGATCATAGGTTGTAATTCGTCCATTTTGTGCCGGAGGGATCTTACGTTTGACAGCAGAAGGGCTGGGAGCGGTGGCCGGTAAGGGCGTCTCCTGAACCTGGCAAAGGGCCGGCTGCCATGGTGTTGAGGGGCTTGCGCTGTAGATGTTTAATTCCAGTAATTTCTTCTCCAGCAAGGATGTAGATGGGCCCAGATCACTGTGAGAGGTGGATCTGAGGTTTAGAAGCTCCGATCGGGTGTACTGGATTATGCACGACACTTTACAAACAAATAACGCAGACACTAAAATGACAGACAGGAACACTGCTTGTACTGTGGCAAGCCTCACGGCAGCCATTGATCCATGCAAGTGGTGTGAAGCTAAACATTTTTACAGCCACACAGAGCTCCTGAACATCGGATTACGTTGTCAGGTTGCAGTTACGAGCGACTTCCAGCGGAATCACAACATCCCGCTCGACATAGCGTGGCCACCGGAGTCCCCTTGGATTGTCGTTGGCCCCAGCAAGCGGCGTGGCGGTTACCGAGCGCGTCTTCTAGCCCGGCTACGGAAACAGCCACTCAAACCCCCGTTACCCAGCATCTTCCTGACTAACGCAAGATTCATCGTTCACAAAATCAACGAATTGGAACTACATCTAGCAGCCTACTGCTTTGTTCGCGATTGCTGTGTTATGATCATCACGGAGACCTGGCTACATCAGCTGATCCCGGATGCATCAGTTCTACTAGCGGGACGCACTATCTACCACTCCGACAGGAACAAGGATTCCGGAAAGAGCAGAGGAGGGGGACTGTGTGTTTATGTTCACAATGATTGGTGTGCAAGCAGTAAGAGCACAGACACTCACTGCTCCCCGGACATAGAAGCAATGTCAGGAGTTTGCAGAACCTTCTATCTGCCCAGAGAGCTGACAGTGGTAATTATCACTGCTGTCTATATTCCACCAGATGCAAATATTAGCATAGCTCTTACCTACCTACATGAGAGTGTCAATAAACAGCAGCAAGCTCATCCTGATGGGGTACACGTCATCGCTGGGGATTTTAATCAAGCATGCCTAAAGACAGTCCTTCCCAATTTTATACAGTATGTACGGTGCTCCACCAGAGGAAACAACACACTGGACCGTGTCTATTCTAACATAAAGCATGCTTATAGAGCAGTCCCCCTCCCACATCTGGGTCTGTCTGACCATCTTTTACTGCTCCTCATCCCAGCATACACTCCCCTTAGGAGGAAAACCAAGCCGTTCACAAAGACTGTAAAAACCTGACCAGAGGGTGCACTCTCCCAACTGCAGGACTGCTTCGCTCACACAGATTGGAGTATCCTTGAACAACAGGATCTACAGCGCTTCACTGACACCGTATTGTCATACATCAAATACTGCAATGACAATGTGACGGTTGATAAGAACATCAAAGTCTATCCAAACCGAAAGCCCTGGATGACAGGTGAAGTCCAGTCACTCCTGAGAGCCCGAAACGCCGCCTTCAAAACAAAGGACAATGTCCTGTACAGCGTGGCGAGAGCGGACCTGAGGAGAGGAATTAAAAGTGCGAAGGAGGCCTACAAAAGGAAGGTTGAGGGCCATCTGACAAACAACAACCCTCGTCAAGTGTGGCAGGGATTAAAACATCTCACAAACTACAAAAGCAGCCCCTCAGTGACCATCAGTGCCGACGCCTCGCTGGCAGAGGAATTAAACTATTTCCTTGCCCGTTTTGAGGCTACAAGGCCCAACACAGACATGCTGACCCCTCCGACCACAAGCCAACACACACTCACTATCCAGGAACATCAAGTGAGTCGTGTATTCAGGTCAGTGAACACAAGAAAAGCCACTGGACCTGATGGATTGCCTGGCGAAGTAATCAAAGCTTGTGCTGATCAGCTGGCAGTGGTCTTCACTAAGATCTTCAACTTGTCCCTGACACATGCCACCGTCCCACCATGTATCAAGTCGGCTACCATAATCCCTGTCCCAAAAAATTCAACTATCAATAACCTCAGTGACTACAGACCCATTGCACTAACACCAGCGGTTGCAAAATGTTTTGAGAGGCTTATGACTCATCACATCAAAGAATGCCTCCCTTCAACCTTTGACCCCTTCCAATTTGCATACAAAGCAAACCGATCAACTGATGATGCCATCTCTACAGCCCTCCACACTGCACTCAGCCACCTGGGACACCCGGGGACCTCCGTAAGGATGCTCTTCGTCGACTACTGCTCAGCCTTTAATACCATCATCCCTGACATCCTTGTGAGCAAGCTAGCTGCCCTGGACTTCCCCCCCACCACCTGTGCCTGGATAAAAGACTTTCTTACAAATCGACCGCAGTCTGTTAAAATTGGCACCCACAGCTCCTCCACCCTCATGCTCAGTCGGGTTCTCCACAGGGCTGCGTGCTGAGCCCACTCCTGTATGCCATCTACACACATGACTGTACTCCCACCCACCCCACCAACACAATAGTCAAATTCGCGGATGATACGACTGTGGTGGGGCTCATAACCGGAGGAGACGAGTCGGCCTATAGGGATGAGGTGCAGCGGCTGGTGGAGTGGTGTGCTGCAAACAACCTGACCCTTAACACAATAAAAACAAAGGATGTTATAATGGATTTCAGGCGTCACAGAGCTGACCCCGCCCCTCTCCACATAAATGGTGACTGTGTGGAGAGAGTCTCCACCTTCGGGTTCCTGGGAACTCACATCTCTGAGGACATATCCTGGTCAGCTAACACATCAGCGTTGGTGAAGAAGGCCCAACAACGACTCTACTTCCTGAGGGTACTCAAGAGAAACAAACTGGAGGAGAAGCTGCTGGTGACCTTTTACCGCTCCACCATCGAGAGTGTGCTGGCCTTCTCCATCACTGTGTGGTATGCTGGCTGTACAGTGGCTGACAGGAAAAGGCTACAGAGGGTGATAAGGTCAGCTGAAAAAACGATTGGCTTTCCTTTGCCCTCCTTGGATGACATTGCCAGCTCACGATGCATCTCAAGAACAAGAAAGATCATCCGTGACCACCTCCATCCCGGCCACCACCTGCTCAGCCTACTACCCTCTGGTAGGAGGTACAGGAGCCTGAAGAGCAGAACCAACAGACTGAACAAAAGCTTCTTTCCTTGGGCAATCAGGACACTCTTATAACTTGAAACACAGATTCTTCACTTTCTATAAAGTGCAATATGCTTACGGCCTTTATATTTATTTATTCTGACATCACCTGACCTTGTCTTGTTCCAAATGTTTTTCTTATTTCTCTTTTTTTTTTTCTTTTTTTTTTTTACAATTTTTAACTTAAATTGCTTCTTTTTTTTTTTTTTGTATGTAATGCACCTTCAGTTGGCACTCCCAATTTCGTTGTATAGGTGAATGTACAATGACAATAAAGTCTATCTTATCTTATCTTATTAAAATGTACTTTTGTAAGTTTTCCTACATGGCCAATTCGATGCCATATTCAGCTTTGAGATGTAATGTGAAGAAACTGCTTAGATATTGCAACAATAGTTGTTTTAACTATTAATAATTACTCAGTTATTATCATTATTATTGTTACTATTATTGTTAATATTATCAGGCTACATTTACTTACTTTTTGTTTTGTTTTGAGGTCAAATGTACAAACAAATGCACAAGTTACAAACTTGAATTAAATGTTCACAGGTTTTTTCAATAATCAGCTTGAAAATCACGCAAGTATAGAGAAAAGGTGGTCATTAGTGATAAACAAGTTGTCAATCAAATAAGTTCCAAAAGCAGGAAGATCCATCTGTCATGGTTCTATTTATTGAACTATATCCCAGTAGAAGTTACAGTGTCAGCTTATTCGCAGTACTCTTTCGTGTTCTGGCAAGTTTTCTTCAGTTGCATGCGTCTATACATTCCATGTGACTCTTTCTGAATAGAAAATAATAGAATAGAAAGATTACCACTAGTACAGGTACATTGGAACAAATGTTAGTTATCCTTACAATAATTTTGTTGGACTGGACTGGGAGACTATCCAAAGTTAATACACGTTCTAGGTGGTAAAGCGGCCACTACACAAAGCGAATTGTATTAACTTTGGAAAGTCTAACGGCATGAAATCCATTATCCCGCTTAATCTGTTGCCACATGATATGAAACTTCACTGCATCTAAGGTTGGAGGCAGAGTCACTTGTGGACGACCTTTGCAAAACAACTTCACTCTTGCTTTGTTGCATGTATCAACCACACCATACATCTTACAGATTAATTTCTCGATTGAATTCACAATATCTTCTGTGAGGCCAGTAAGATCGCTGTGATGTTGCTAGAACACCTGCCAGGCTGTTTTCTTTCTGTGGCCGCTGATCTGAGACACACTATCACAGCCAGTGATGGCATGGAAGGCAAGGAGTGTGTCCACTTGATCATCAGATAGTAACTTGCGAATGTCATGTACTGGAAAATACTTTGGATCCTTTGATGTCCCGGCTTTCATGTAGAGATGGGTGCATCCGATTCTGTCATGATGTGCTAGAAGTAGAAGAAGCTATTGTGTCCATAGGAGCCTGGATGCAATGCAAAATCAGTCGTGTATCAACCTCCACCTGACACTACAACCACAGGCTCATCTTCTGGGATTCATTCTATCAGATGGTTTGAGAGTAGTCAAGCAAGATCTGCTTTGATCTCTTCCAGTACAATGAAGCTCGACCAGTCCTGAAAGTGGAACAGAGTCATTCACGGATTTGTCATGGTTCCTGCCGAAGGCTACATCAACCCTCTGGTACTTCTCTTCCATCTTCAAACACTGTGTCAGCAACCTTGTTGGCATAATTGCTGAATGTTGTAATGTCATGCAGCTTCCCAAGTGCCATTACAAGTGCTTGGCCATCAATAAGAAAGCAGCTGGGTTCCGGAAGGGGCACATCTGCAGGGGTTTGGATACGTTTTGTCAGTATATTTCCTAAAACAGATTTGTTGGTGGAATGTAGACAGGCAGGCAGAGTGGGCATGAGTTCATGCTGGAGAATATTTTCTAGGACTACCTTGCGACCTGGTCTGTAAGCTGTGATGAGCGTTAGTAGAATCAGCCTGTCCACTTTGATGTTTGGCTTGTTCTTGGAAAGATGCACGACTTTATACAAACTGGCAAATGTTTTGGCTTTGTTCTTTCGAATGGGTGACTTCAGGTTCTAGTGCTGTTCACTATTTGGAGGTTCACACAGACGTTTGTCAAGAAACACTTTATTTTGTGCCTGTCCAAGGTGCTTTGCACCAAGCAGAGATTGTTGAATCTGAGGTGTAACCAAATCCTTGTTCATTATGTTCTTGAGTGTGTCCCCACCATCTTGAAACACAACGTGCTCTTGATGGACATATTCTGCTTTCATCCACGTCATCTCTTTCCATTCTACTCTTTGTGCACTCTGTGTGTGTGTACTCATCGTCTTCATCATCTGTTGTGATCCTCAGAATCGCTGTTGTCTGAGAAGCTATGACTGTTCTCAGATTATACGACAGTGTCCATCTACTGAGGGATGCTGCTATCCTGCTGATAACTACTAGGCCTTCACTCTTTTTTCCTGTAGCATTTAGCCACTCTGTACTTTGATCTGCTGAAACCTGATAGAAGTGCCGATCACTGCGTTTTACCACAAAGTTGCCTTCTGAAACTCAAGGAGGATTTCTGGTTGAAGAGCAGACATCTCAGCCAGGTACACAGTTCCCCATCTGGTGTAGTTTATATGATCATACTTGAATAAGAAGGGCAGAATACATTTGAAAGCGTACAGGTGGAGATCCCACAATCCATCACGTTGTGCTCTTGTGAAACAGAGTAGGATGCTGACAATAGTCATAGAGTCCCACCAGAATGCAGCATTTGGATCATCAACTGCAAGTCATGCACAAAACTCTTTCATGGGCTGCTAGAATCGGTCTTTAGACAGTTTGTCGACCATTTGTGAGATTTTATCAGCCTCTATGGACTGGCAGAGATCGGCGAGTTCAGCTCTCAGTGGAACATCAACCTCATCCAGATGTGTGTAAAGCTGTGGGAGTAGCAGTTGCCAAAGAGCCTGCATGATAATCTTTTGGGTCCTCATGGCACGTACATACCCCTTTCCTGCCGTGACATGCTGAGCAGCATTTGCTCCCAGAAGATCACAATTTACCAATAGCTCGCTCAGGCCAGAATCAACAGTCCTATCACACCCAGGAAGTTCATGACAATGTGAAGGACTCCAAGGCAAGGTATAAGCACGTCCTTGTATTCTTCTACTGACCACTTCAGTTCAAGCAACTTCGGATAAAGTGCCTCATGCTGTTGTTCTATTGATTTGGAGACATGGAGCAGTCGCTTCACGACTGTGTTCAGTATATCGAGTTCAGATGCAGGAGCCTGGATGATAGGTAGGGACCCTACTGTAGCTTTATCTGGATTGACTGTGCTTACATTTTGATTATACAATGTCCAGGAAGGCTTTGGTTTTTGAGCTTTCCTGGACATGAAGAGACTATGTCTGTAGCTTGTGCTTTCTGTGCTGCGGGAAATTGTTCAGATGACTGTGTGAAACAATCTGCTGCTAATACAGCAGATTAGCAGCAGATTGTTTGGCCGCTCTGTGATTCCTCTTTTTGGTGCAGGTATGATATCAGTCATTGCCTTGGGGCTGTTGAGGGTTTCTGACTTGGAGTAAATATCAATTCCTATAGGGAGATCCCCTTCAGGTGGACCACGTTGCCAGGCAGCCACTTGAGTGGAATGGAACATCCCTTTTCTGTCCAGAGCATATTCGTTGATGTCAACATTGTCCGGCTGAAAAATGAACAAAGCGACCCTGATTTTGTGGAACAACGGCACCATCATCCCCCATGGTCTCAAAGGTCATCTTAGCCAGTGCAGTGTCAAGTTTGATTACCTCGCGGTAACTCATAACATGAACTGCCTGGGGAAACATGTTCACCAACTCCTTTGAATGTGTAGCTTGATGAACGGTACTGGCCAGTCCTATGTTCTTCGGAGTGAGGAACTTGTCTCCACTAGCTGCGTACATAAGACCCTGTGCAATGCTGAGGACTCTAAACTGTCGTTTGGCTGGGATCTTATCATCATCTTCAACGTCATCCTCCAGCAGGCACTGACCACCTAGTAACCAGTTGAGGAACATGTACAGGCTGTTGGGTATGCTGTCTATTGCTCTGTTTTCACTGAAGTCTATCCCCTCTTGTTTTGGATGTGAGATCATATCTCTTCGGATCCGCAACGACACATGGACCATGTTCAGGAATATATCTTGATCCTTATGTTTGAATGTAGGAATCACTCTATGAATACTGGAGGCGTCATCTTTCAACATTGTTGATAAGGGAATATGCCGGTATCTGGATGGAACCAAGACGTACGAGATTCATTTCGAGGCTGATCATGCAGTACAACTAAGTCGTATATGCCCTCAAGACAATCAGCTATTTGTTCCTTGAAGGAGTTCCTTCGGCTTAGAAATCTAGATGGGCTATCTAATTGAGCCTCATTAGCTAGTGTAGAGTACCGTCCCACACATATGCAAGATCCAGAATATTGGCTTGATTTGCTGATTGTTCAAGTTCCTGGCAGATCCACTCTTCTGACATGTCCCTGCTCGGATGTGACTCCATGCGTTTGGTCCTACAATCATACCTGTTCTTGCAATACAATACAACTTTATCAATACCCCGTAGGCAGGGCTGTAGTTGTCAAATTAGAGGTGGGTAAACTATGAATTTTGTGATCAGACCGACCTCGACACAACGCAACGCAACGCAAAGTGTTGCGACTCTGTAAGGCTAGCCTGGCTTTATATTCCATTATGTTATCAATTAAAGTCATATTAAATCAATCAATGACAGTCAATGAATGTGTTTGTAGTTTATTCAAGTTATTCAAATTTCAACAGTAAAGAAAAGTATGTGTAGATTAAGAACTATCTATCTATGGCATGTGTGTATGTGTGTGTATTAGTATGCATGCTTTTCACAGTAGTGCCCAGAGGGCCTCCTTGTCCTCCACGTCAGGTCCTGCCTTGCAGGGGCGTGTTCTGGGGTTCATGGCTCCCCTGTGCTTCACCAGCCAGGACTTCACATACGTGTTGGATTGAACTTTGTGAGTGGTGGGCCATTCAGTTGAATAAACATCAAGGACGACACTGTGACCAAGTGCAGACTGCATCTCAGGGGGCGCACTACGATGTTCATTAAGCTGAACCCCCTCTCACACTCAGCAGTGCCAACTGGAATGAGATTGTCGATATTCAGGAGTGGTGCAAGGTTTTCTGGAATGATGCTTGAGTTGTCCTTAAAATCCCTATAGCCTTCAAGTATTTTTCTGTCATCAAGTCTGAACCTTTGGGCAAGTTGTTTCAACTTGGATTCCCCATACGGTTCCTCTAGGGGAACAGGCCAGTTTGCTGGGGAAATAACTTTAAAGAAAATAAATAATAAAATAAAAATATTTATAATAGGCCTATATAAAAGAAAAATATTTATAAATATTTTTATTTTTATTGGTTTAACCGCCAACCGCCCGAATTTAATTAAAATATTTATTTTTTTCGCGTCATCCGCCCGATCCACAGTTCAGCCGCAGAGTCCACGGCTGCAACCGCCAACCTCGCATCTCCAAATTGAGGCTTTAACATAGCTACCGAGCTATAGCGAAGTTGATACGCCAAAACCGAAGTTTGATATGGATAGTAAAACTCTGACTGACTTTCGCTCATTTTGACATGGGCAGTACACGGATAGCATGACTACGCATTGGCCAATCTGAATGCTCGTAGTCATTTAATAGTTCGTCAAGTAAAATTGATTTATAAATCACAAAAACAACAAATCAATGTGAATTGATCATCTTCAGTCTTACTTTGTACTTGAGGCCTTTTTCGGGCATCTGTTGGAGTGGGAGCACTCAAAGGTCTCTTCAAAAATTGCCTGATATCCATGGCTAATTAATGACATGGCAGGCATGATAATCCACAACGCGTAGGGCCATGTGTTTACATACTTCCTGTTTACATATTTTCCTGGATCCTGATTGGTGTCGCCGCCGCAGCCGCAAGGCACTGATTGGAGGGCCACAGACCATAATAGCATAGGCCTACAGCGCAGATGAAAATGATTCAGGCCCCGTTTACACGAAGGGAAAACGCAGATATTTCCATGCGGTTTGGCCTCTCATTTACACGAAAACGCAGTTTTTGTCACAGAAAACGATCATTTCTAAAAACTCCGGCCAAAGTGGAGATTTCTGAAAACGCCGGTTATGTGTTGTCGTGTCAACGGGGAGAAACAGGGTTTTAGGTTCTGAAGCGTCACATTATGCGCCAGGAAATGCTAAACGTCATCTGAGCGCCCTATGTTTACAGTTTGTTTGTTACAGGAAGACGCTCGTGTTATTCGTTGTTGTTGATTCTGAGGATTCTGATTGGCTTGCATGGCTTTATCCTTCTCCCTACTAGAGTTTAGATTCTCTGCCCGAGCCCGAGCCAATATTTCCCACCACTATCCTCGGGCTGGGCCTATGATCGACGATTTTTTTATTTATTTTTAATTGTATCATTGGTTTATTGGCCTAATCTGAGGAGAAATCTATGCCATAAACAGAAATATTATAGGCCTTTATTACACGGGTCTTCTCAATGCCGTGGAACGCTCCGTTCACTTGCATGGGTAGTATCCCGGTGACTTGTCAAGCCCAGCGTCTTCCGTTGCTAAGCGATGTCACCGTCTTTGCGGACAAATTATTTCTCTGCTGATCAACACTAAGAATGCTGGTAATGAATAAATTGTAAAAAGACACACCATGTGAAGTTATATTTTCGTTTTGGCAAGTAGCCGTGTAATAAGCGGGATAATGTATAGAACGTCGCCGGTCATTGTCGAAAATAAGCCCCTTCGGGGCGAAGCAAGACACCTTCGCTGCGCGTCGGTCGGTGTACTGTTCGCCCTGTCGGGGCTTATTTTCCCGATAATGACCGGTGTTCTATACATTATCCCTTGCATATATATTTAGCAGAGTAGGCCTAGTAACAAATATGTACAAAGTTACATATGTATTAAAAAAAAAAGTCGGGTTGAAATCGGGCTCGGGCTGATAATTACGGTTAATGTGTCGGGCCGGGCTCGGACAGAACGTGCACGGGCTCGGGCCGGGTCGGGCTTGATTTTCTGGGCCCGATCTAAGCTCTACTACACTGCCGCCCATACGTTTGGCATAGTTATAATGGCGCTCCACGGCGTATTTATGCGTTTTGATGTAAACTACAACTTTTTTGAAAACGATGCTGTGTGCACAATGTTATTTTTTAAAACGGAGGGGGGGAAATATTCGTTTCTATAAATACCCTGCTACGTATAAACGTGGCCTCAGATTACAGCGTTTATTTGTTCAACAATATGAAACTTTGTCTTAGGTGTTTTAAAATGATACCAAATTTATTTTCGATTATTCCAACGGCAGAATACAAGGCACAGGGAACTTTGAGGTGCGTAAACGCCACTTAGAGGTGCGTAAACGCTATTTAGAGGTGCCTATACGCTATTTCCTAAATTCCAGAGGTGCGTAAACGGCGTTTACGTGCGTTTACCCTCCACTACAGCCCTGCCCGTAGGATAATTTAGTTTGTTACAAAAGCCCAGCGGCAGTGGAAAAAACACAGGATGAAAATAAATGAAATACAATACAATAAGAATGCAAAGTACTATTACAAACAAAAGTAGACGCTATGGGTGAATGCTAAACGAAATGCCAAAAGTAAGGAGAAGACAAAGACAACAACAGCAACAAATAGGGAAAGCAAGTATAGGCGGTATAAACAGCACAAATTATAAGTGTAAATTGTAAATCATAAAGTGGCTATAATTTGAGGGCAATTTACTAGGGCTGGACCGAATTATTCGAATACTCGTTCTGAAAATTAGTATTCGAAGCTTAAATCAGTATTCGGAGCTTCGTTTTTTTTTTTCCACGTAGGCCTACCTGACGTTACCAGAGCGAGGGAGGCAAACTATAAGCGACACCAAGCAGAGAAGCGAGAGAGGTGGAGGAAGAATAGATATCTTGTTTCCCTTTACTTTACAACACAACATTAGCGGGATCTCGGGAGGAAAAGTAATGCTTAGCGAAATGCTAACCTTAGCTTAGTTTGTGTACGTTAGGGTGACCAGATTTGAGTTTGTGAAAAAGAGGACACTTCGTCGCGGGGGGGGGGGGGGGGGGGGGGGCGAAAACATGGGTATTTTTTTCTTTAGTTCGTCCGTGAACTTACATTTACGTTTAGGGCAAGATTGGGGGGGGGGGGAAGCCTACGGACTTCAGTGGGGGTTTCATTCCGTCTATACACGGCACCTTCTCAACGAGCACATGAGATCGGTCGCCCAATGACAGACTCTCTCTACAGTCAGCTCGCGCAAGAAGGTGGAGTTGTCTTATAGTGTCAGCTGACTGGAGGCCATCCTTACTAACTGTCATACGATTTTGCTTATTGACTTCCTGGCATGATGCATGCAACTGTCGCTCTGATGACATCAGGCTTTCTTGGGTATAGTCTATCTAGGGTGACCAGACGTCCTCTTTTTCCCGGACATGTCCTCTTTTCGAGACCTAAAAAATGCGTCCGGCAGGGATTCCAAAAACGTCCGGTATTTTGCCTCGTCGCAAAAAAAAAAAAATATATATATTATTGTTATTATTATCTTTTTATTTGCCTCGTCGCATATTTGTGTTTCTGGGTCTTTCACATAACCTACTAGTTATTACCATTGTATATGTCTATGGTTATTACGGCCTTCGAAGTTCTGGAAATGGTATCTCCCTTACGTTCCACCTTCTTGCGCGAGCTGACTGTAGAGAGAGTCTGTCATTGGGCGACCGATCTCATGTGCTCGTTGAGAAGGTGCCGTGTATAGACGGAATGAAACCCCCACTGAAGTACGTATGCTCGCGATACAAACCCCCCCCCCCCCCCCCCCCCCCCCCCCCCCGTCAACAATCTTGCCCGGGGCGCAATTGGACCTAGGATCGCCACTGTCTGCAGCCATGCCTAAACGTAAATGTAAGTTCATGGACGAACTAAAGAAAAAATACCCATGTTTTCGCCACCCCCCCCCCCCCCCCCCCCCGCGACGAAGTGTCCTCTTTTTCACAAACTCAAATCTGGTCACCCTAGTCTATCAGCCATGGTTTCTGACGCCAATTAACTAATTCAGACCTACAAGAAAGAGTGAGTTTTCTTAGAATACGAATGCCAATATCTAAACCATCGATATGTATTCATTTACTAGGTCATTGAGCCAGTAATGTTAGCTAGCAACTAAGGTATGCTAAGCCCATCAACTAGCTGGCTAACATTAGCTAGTAAGGCTTCTTTTAGTGATCAAAAATGCTAAAATATATACTTAAATTATTTTAACTACATAAAACATGTCACATTATCAAAATATACACTGACCATGACTTTACCAGTTAAAGCAGGAGTTTTCAACACTGGGGTCGCGACCCCATGTGGGGTCGCCTGAAATGTTAATGGGGTCGCCTGAAATATCCAAGTTGAAGGAAAAAAATACTGTTGAAAAAAAAATTGAATTATAATTCTATCAAAAATATTATTATGACTAAAGCACCACATACACCCCTAAAGTAACATATATTATCGATAGGATTTTTATAAATTTGTTTTATAAAACCGATGATGCCACAAGGATAACGTCCGATAACGTCCGTTCCCTGCCTACACAAGTAGCAAGCGACGTCACATCTATTACCTTGCGAGTGCAGTAACAACTGAAAACGACACAAAATTTAAAGATTTCTTCGCCCGCCTGACACCTCAAAGATCAGACAAGCCATACCCGACGAACAGACACCTAAAAGACAACGGAGATACGACGAAAGTTTCCTTCAGTATGGATTTACAAGCGTCATGGAGAGAAACGAGGAAAAGCCGAAGTGTCTGCTGTGTGGGAACGTGCTGTCTGCCGAGAGTCTCAAACCGAACAAGCTGAAAAGACACTTTGAGACAGTACATAAAGAGCATGTCGGTAAACCCAAAAGTTTTTTTGAAAAGAAATGTGCTGAGCTGAATAAGCAGCGAGTGTACTTCAGAAAGGCTGCGAAAGTGAGTGATGCGGCACTGAATGCTTCTTTTGAAGTCAGTTACCTCATAGCTAAAACCAAGACCCTGCATACAATTGGAGAGAAGCTAATTATGCCCGCTTCTATGAAAATGGCAAAAGCGACGTATGGGGAAGAAGAGGCAAAAAAATTAAAAGTGATACCTCTGTCTGACAATACAGTTAAGAGGAGAATCGATGCTATTGCCGCTGATCAGGAGAGCACGCTAGTAGAGAAACTTCGCAATTCCCCAGCCTATGCTCTTCAAATGGATGTTAGCACTGAAGGCAAGAATGCCCATGCTTTGACATTTGTTCGCTTCTTAGCAGAGACTGCCATTCAGGAGGACATTTTATACTGCCTGCCTCTTCCTGAGCATGAGACTGCTCAGGCAATGTACAATGTTCTTGTGGAATACATGGACACACACAGAATTCCGTGGGAGAATATGGTGGGATTTTGCACAGACGGGGCTCCGTCCATGGACGGCCGGCGAAATGGTTTGCGGACACTGGTCATTCAGCGAGCACCATCTGCTCTATGGAATCATTGCATGATTCATCGTGAACAACTGGCATCGAAAGAACTGAGCGCGCCCATCGCAGACATACTGCAGAAAGTTGTAGCTATGGTGAACTACATCAAGCCACATCCCCTTCGAGCACGTTTGTTCGCACAGTAATGTGCTGACATGGGCGCTGAATATGAAGATTTAGTTTTTCACACAGATGCTCGTTGGTTGTCGAGAGGCAATACTTTGGAGCGTTTTTTCAAGCTGAGAAACGAACTGCTGGCATTTTCAATAGACGCGAAAAAAACTGATTTCATGAACTTTCTGTGTGACCAGCAGAAAATGTGCCTCCTTGCATATGCCACGGACACTTTCAGAAAACTCAATGAACTGAATATAAGCATGCAGGGGAAAAATACGAACGTCATGCATATGAGTGATCGGATTGATGGATTCAGGGCCAAAATAGCATACTGGAGAGAAAGTCTTGGAAAGGGAAATTTCACCCTTTTTAAGTTAAGTCAGTTTCTAGAAGACAACAACATCGACAAGTGTTCCACAAAGGAGATGTGCAGCCACCTGGAACGTCTTGAGGAGCACTTCGCCACATACTTCCCAGATGTGGATATGTCAAAGTTCGACTGGGTGAGGAATCCTTTTCACTGTGATGTGCGCGCAGTGGATATTCCTGCCAACGCGATTGAACAGCTGATTGACATGTCTCGTGACAAAATGCAGCAGCAAGCACATTCACGCATGACAGTGGAGGAATTCTGGTTTGGAGCCAGAGAAGAGTACCCCGAGATCGCACTGTGTGCTTTGAAACTACTGGTTCCCTTCAGGAGCACTTACCTCTGTGAAGCTGGATTTAGTGCTCTTGTCTGTATGAAATCTAAGTACCGTTCACGCTTGGATGTTACGCCAGAGATGAGATGCGCTCTCTCTACCACAGAACCGGACTTTGAAAGGCTGCAGAGAAGTGTGAGGGCTCAGATATCTCATTAGATGTGGTGAGTGGAGAGACACTTTGTCAAGTAATTTTTGTTGTTGTTGAAATGTTGCCTAGTAGGCTATTTGATTGAAAATAAAATGTGAACTAAATAAAATAAAATTGTGCACTAAACTGGTTTCGCTGTTTTTCCAACACAGTATACCATATAAAAACATCAAACATTAATAAAAAAAAATATATATATAAATTATAATGTCAATGGGGTCGCCAAAAAAATGTGAGGTCAAAATGGGGTCACAAGCCAAAATGCCAAAATGGGTCGGGAACCCCTGAGTTAAAGGGTAATTCCGGTGTAAAATGGATTCGGGATATGTTTTGTATGATAACGAGTTGAAACGTTCGTTTTGGAGCACAAAAACCCCGTATAGACGCTTTCTTCAGTTGGCTGTTTTTAGCCGATTCTATCGAAACGCTATAAACTTGGTACAATATTATGGTTATGGTAAAAACTAAATCGCTATTTTAAACCACCTAAAAGGCTAGATATAGCCCGACACTTCTTTGGTAGTATAATAAGGGTCTTAACATATAAAACGAGGCATTGAGAACTTTGTAAGTGTACAGATTGTTTATTAAAAATGACATTTTATACACACAATACCATCAGTAGATCAACCGTCGACGCCATTTTGTTTTTAAGACTCAATAAGTAGATTGGCAAACACAGAGCTTGCATGTTGCTTACGGCTGTCACAATCTCTGTGTTCGTCAATCTATCTATCGAGTCTTGAAAACAAAATGGCGTTGACGGGTGATCTACTGATGGTATTGTGTGTATAAAATGTCATTTTTAATAAACAATCTGTACACTTACAAAGTTCTCAATACCTCTTTTTATATGTTATGACCCTTATTATACTACCAAAGAAGTGTTGGGCTACTTCTAGCCTTTGAAGTGGTTTAAAATAGCGATTTAGTTTTTACCATAACCACTGCCCCCTTCGTTCCAAGTTTATAGCGTTTTGATAGAATCAGCTAAAAACAGCCAACTGAAGAAAGCATTTATATGCGGTTTTTGTGCTCCAAAATGAACGTTTCAACTCGTTATCATACACCATTTTACACCGGAATTACCCTTTAACTGTCTCATGTATCTGATCAGCCGTTCTGAGAAGTGTGAGAAAGGCTAAGCTTGGGGGGTGGGGTGGGGTGATATTGGGGATGGCAAAGATTCCATTCCAGCACATTTAACCCGTTTTATGTCAAAACAAAATACAAACTAAGTAAAAGTAGCCTGATAATATTTATAATAACTGAGTAATTATTCATAGTTAAAAACAGCTATTTTTGCAACACATAAGCAGTTTTTTCACATTACATCTCAAATCGGCCATGTTGGAGTTCTAAATTTTGAGGCATTTTGGGACATTTTTTAGCTTAATTTACAGCAGATTTGGATTCAGCACCCCTTAATACCCCTAGACATGTTGTCTTGCATTTTCTGCGTGCGTGTGTGTGCGTGCGTGCGCTTTGGCAACCCGCTACCAAAATGAGCCGGGTTCCACGGATAAACGACACTTTGGTGTGAGGGATAGGCCATTAAAGGCATTTATTTAACAGTCAACTTAATCAAACAAAGTATTCGTGGTCTCTAGGGCCTCCGTGGGCCTCTAGCCTCTCGCGGACACGAGCACTTCCTCCTTGCTCCCGTGCCGTGCTGTGCCGTTCTGCTGTCTGTCCTCAACCTCCTTTTAAGATGGCTCCTCTGCCACCGGCCAGGTGTCCACCAATCACCCTGATTGGGGAGGCGAAAGGGATGCTCTCGGTCGCCGTCTGGTGGGCGACGGCGGTACACGCCGTCCACGACCAACCCTCGGCCCGATCCGGGCCGAGGTTTAAGGGGCGGGATGCCACAGCGCGTGTTTGTGTGCGCATTGTATGCGTTGTGTGTGTGCGTGTGGTGTGTGCGTGTGTGTGTGTGTGCTGTATGTGTATGTAAGATGAATTCTGCTTGACAAATACGCACTGGACGGAAGTGTGGAGGAGCAACTTTTCTGACAGGCCAGCTATTATAATAGTAAGATTAGGTATTCACAGTATCTCTGGATACCTGATTGATATTTTAGGTTTACGGTAATATTATTATTATATTGGATTGGTAAAGCTTATAGCTAAAAAGTTTTCAATGAGGCAACAACGTTTGTATTGCCGGTAAGCAGATCTCCAAAAAAAGTCAAATGATCAGCCCACCGCCCTGATTGAGATATACTTCAATACTTTTTACGTCTTGGACCCACAAAGTCAATCTGAATCGGTTTCTGTTTAGTAAAACAATTTGGTGGACTTTGGTAGTGTCTATATACATGTCTGTTTCAAATCGCAAGATGGGATTTTGGTTGCGCAAAACATGGTCGAGTAATTGCATATTCCAAATATGCTAATTCACTTTCATTATTCTTTCAATCACAAGTCCACTTCAGAAGGTCCCGGGAATTGTAAACTTGCTAGGCAGCTCGAGGACACCTCTATTAAAGTTTCTATGCAAGTTTTTGTCCATAGTTGATTCGATGACATCAGTGTCAATTACAGTAATTGCTCGTAAGCGTAATACACCTCTCGTTTTTGCAGGGCCCAAACTCACACGTTAACGGCATCTACTGTTATTTTTATTACTAGAGTATTATTCTAAATGTATTATTATTAAGTAGTATTATTATTACTAGAGTTTTCGCTCGCGCAACTTAACCTCTAGTTGTAATTAAACCCATAGCAATAATGTTGAAACCCCAATCAATAATGTAACAAATTTCTGAGCACATAATATGATAACATTTTGCCTATAATTTTACAACGTCTAACATTTGTTCACCACAAATGACACAAATGACTTAAATAATAACCATCATTATTATTGGGTGCTACATATTGGTGGTGGTTAGTGAGGTCCCCTCTTCACTTTAGGCGTCTTTGAGTGTTATTAATTAATATTATTCTTCATGTTTAACCTCTGTTTTCCTTTTATTCCTAGTCTGTTTTACATAGTTTTGAATGATGACTATATGCTCTGTAAGGTGAGCTTGGGTGTCTTGAAAGGCGCCTCTAAATTAAATGTATTATTATTATTATTATTATTTATCATTGAGATTAAACATCTCTTCCAGTGTCCTGGCCAAGACAGGCAGCAGTAGCCTACAGTCACGCATAGCATACACACAAAACATAAGGAAAATAAAACTAAACAAGAAATGTGCATTTCGCCGGCACAACACGAAGCATGTGTTCAAAACAAATGGGCACGGCGTATGCCAAAAGATGCAGCTGACTCCAGTGAATCTGTGGATATAAAGGTTTTGACTGTGGGAGCTTCGGTGTGGGAGTTATAGCCTAAAACGTTTTCAGAACATTCCATTGGCCAAATAGGAGATAGACAATGTCGTCGTTTTTTGGCGCCGCCCTGTGGCGAAATTTTCCAAAGACAATTTTCCTTTGCCAAATAACTCCCGCCCACATTAATAATTCTTGGCCATATTTTCTAAATAGACTCGGGTTTGCCCCTTGATGGTTTCCCTTGAGTTTGAAGAACATTCCTTTGGCCAATTAGAAGATATACAATTTCCTCGTTTATTGCGCCCCCTGAGGGCATAATTTTCCGAATTTTTTATCGAACGCCGTTAAGGTTAGCACCAACATGTGTGTAAAATTTGGACTCGATCCGATGTCTGATTTTGTTTTTTTTCTGGATTTTTGATTTTCGACTTAAAACGTAGCTAATAAACAAATATTCAAAAAGCTACCGTTTAGTCATCGACGGTCGAATAAAAAATGTGTTCAATGGATTATTGTCGTGTGCCTCTGAAGATGTCGTGTGCAAGGTTTGGTGTTGATTGGTCAAGAAATGTGGGAGAAGTAGGGAAAAAACAGTTTCGCGGTTTTCGCGATTTTGCGAAAAAAAAATTATCGACGCAAATGGGCGTGGCCTAGGCCAAAAGATGCAGCAGACTCCAGGGAATATGTGTGTATAAGGTTTTGAATGTGGGAGGTTCGGTGTGGGAGTTATAGCCCCAAACGCGTATTCCTTGGTATAGCGCCACCTAGTGGCCGGCATGTCTGGATTTTGTCGTCTGCGTAGTCGCCACGGATCTGGATCTAGTCATGCAATTAGCATGTCTGCACCATTTACGGTTTGGGCTGTGGGCACACTTTTAGGGAGGTAAGTATAATAAAAATAAACACTACAAAAACAATAGGGATCCAACCTGTTGGCTTGGACCCCTAATAATCCTTACAAAAACAATAGGGATCCAACCTGTTGGCTTGGACCCCTAATAATAAAAAAAATTCTTACAAAAACAATAGGGATCCAACCTGTTGGCTTGGACCCCTAAAAAGACTGCAGGGGGGAGGGGGGGATATCAATATCGCAAGACATTTGGGGAGGCTCAAGGCGGAATGTAATATTACATTTGAGCAACAAAGTGTAGTCTTGTGGTGGACTCCATAGACATAATTCACCATACTGTGTTATTGACATGTTTTCGTTCTGTGTTATAGGGACATTGTCTCTTCAAGATCACGTGACTTGTGTTGCTATGCCGGTCGGTGCAATGTTTGAATTTAACATTTTTTATATGACAAAATGAACGACCTGCCGTTGCTTGTCGAGGTGAGAAATTGTCTCCCTTCTTTTATCGCAATTTCTACAGTGTATAGACAGAACGTGTTACCTGGGAGAGTTTGTCGATGGCGGAGCAGTTATGTTTAAAAACATAATGCCTTACCTGGGCGAGTGTCGCTGCGGTGTGTGCGCGTGCGTGTGTATTCTAACCTGAGTGTGTGTCGATGGCGGAATCGTTATGTTTATGCTAGGGGAGCGATAGCTGCTGGACCCAAGAGCAGAACACAGAAACTGGACAGGAGTTGGAGTGAAGGTTAACAGGTTTATTTTGTTTAACCAGGAGTGAGGCAGGAGGCAGGTTGCAGAGTGGGGTGCATCAGGCTGGAGGGAGTGAAGTAGGCAGGCAAACTATAGGCAAAGAGAACAAAGGTGAGGCACAAGATTTCAGCAGGAGCAACAACTAGAAAGTGTATATACTGGAGCCAGTTACGAGTAACTACCACGGTATCTCGAAGTACGATCTGGTGATGATTGCAGGGAAACCAGGTGTATTTGAAGGTGAGTTGATGAGCTGATGCAGGCCAGGTGTGAGCAGTTGAGTGGCAGGCAAAGCACAGATACAGACAGGGGCGAGTGTCGCTGCGGTGTTTGCGTGTGTGTTCTTACCTGCGTGTGTGTCGATGGCGGAGCTGTTATGTTAAAGAAAACATAACGTCTTAGCTCGGCGAGTGTGTCGCTGCCTTTGTCTTGAAGTATGGTATGTGCGTGTGTGTGTGTATGTGCGTGCATGTAAGTGCGCTTCCGTGTATGTGTCGCTGCCTTTGTCTTGACGTGCGGTGTGCGTGCGTGCGTGCTGTGGCAACCCGGCATGGTGAGTGCCGGGTTCGCTGGGCAAAAGCCAAAAAGGCATGTTTAATCCAAAATCAAGCAAAGTCTAATACTGAAAATAATACAACAACGAAAAAACCTGGGAAGAATCGACGGTCCTATCCCCCGTGGGTGGAATCCCGTCACCCACGAGGACCGACCGGTCTCTCCGTACAGGAGCTCCAGGGCTGGGAGAGCCCTGGATATATACTTTGTTTGATTAAGTTGACTGTTAAATAAATGCCTTTAAGCACCAGCCCTGCTTCTCCACCTGTTCCTCTGGTGCTCTGCATATCTTTAATTGGCCCGGGTCGGGTTGCCACAGTGTGTGTGGGTTTCAATGTATGTTCTTGTGCATGTGCGGTGTGTGTATGCGGTGTGTATGTGCGTGCTTGCGGTGTATGTATGCATTCACGCGTGCTGGGTATGTGTGTATTATCTGCAGGCTGCATGGTACATGCGCACATGAGCGACTGGTGCGACAGGCCTGCTATTATAGTAGTAAGATTATAGTATTAACAATATAAAACACTTTTAATGTAATTGTCACCACAGCAATGTTAAAAGGAGTAATTAGTTCTAAAAAAAACATTCTAAACGTCTATTAGTCATGCACCTCACACTTTGGATCCTATTTTACAGTTTGCTGAAGTATTTAATTCAGTTGTGGCAAAATAGAGTTCTGTAGATGCTCCTACGCCACACAGAGCCATGGCTGCGGTTGTTACGTTGGCTTTAAAGGTCCCATGACATGCTGCTTTATGGATGCTTTAATATAGATATTAGTGGGCCCCTGGTGGGGGTGTGGCCCTAAGCAGCTTGCAGCCACGGTACCATGCGTTCTGTTTACAGTGGATGTATCGCAATGGCGAGGCGCACACAGCCTTTGGCCCTGTTCTGTAAATAATCTCGAACACTCCGGGTGCTGGTTCAGATTCAGATTCAGATTCAGATTCATGCTAGGGGGCTTACCTCCACGCACAGTCTCAGCTCTGGTACCGTACTCCTGGATAAGGGTTGGACTCTATTCTTCTCCGGAGTTGCCGAGGGCGTGAGGCGCCGGGCGGGTGTGGGGATACTCATAAATCCCTGGCTGAGCGCCGCGGTGTTGGAGTTTACCCCGGTAGACGAGAGGGTCGCCTCCCTGCGCCTAAGGGTTGTAGGGGGGAAAACTCTGACTGTTGTTTGTGCGTATGCACCAAACAGCAGCTCAGAGTACTCGGCCTTCTTGGAGACCCAGAATGGAGTCCTGTATGGGGCTCCAGTAGGGGACTCCGTAGTTCTGCTGGGTGACTTCAACGCCCACGTGGGCAACGACGGAGACACCTGGAGAGGCGTGGTGGGGAGGAACGGCCTCCCTGATCTAAACCCGAGCGGTCGTTTGTTATTGGACTTCTGTGCTAGTCATGGATTATCCATAACAAACACCATGTTCGAACACAAGGGTGCTCATAAGTGTACCTGGTACCAGAGTACCCTAGGCCGAAGATCAATGATCGATTTTGTGATCGTGTCATCTGATCTGAGGCCGCATGTTTTGGACACTCGGGTAAAGAGAGGGGCGGAACTGTCAACCGACCACCATCTGGTTGTGAGTTGGATCAGGGAATGGGGGAAATTTCCTTATAGACCTGGTAAGCTCAAACGAGTAGTGCGGGTGAACTGGGAACGTCTGGAGGAGGCCCCCGTCCTAGGTATCTTCAACTCACACCGCCGGCTGAGTTTTTCTGGCATTCCTGTGGAGGTTGGGGGCATTGAGCCGGAGTGGGCGGTGTTCAAAGCCTCCATTGCTGAAGCTGCGGTGGCTAGCTGTGGCCTCAGGGTCTTAGGCTCCTCAAGGGGCGGTAACCCTCGGACACCGTGGTGGACACCGGTGGTCAGGGAAGCCGTCCGATTGAAGATGGAGGCCTTCCGGGATATGATATCCTGGAGGACTCCTGACTCGGTTGCAGGGTACCGACAGGCCTGAAGGGCTGCAGCTGCTGTCGTGTCGGAGGCTAAGCAGTGGGTGTGGGAGAAGTTCGGAGAGGCCATGGAGAAGGACTTTCGGTCGACACCAAAGTGTTTCTGGAAGACTATCCGGCACCTCAGGAGGGGGAAACGGGGAACCATCCAAGCTGTGTACAGTAAGGATGGGACTCTGTTGACCTCAACTGAGGAGGTCGTCGGACGTTGGAAGGAACACTTTGAGGAACTCCTGAATTCGAATAACACGCCCTCTATGTTGGAGGCAGAGCTCGAGGTTGATGGTGTTTCGTCGTCAATTTCCCTGGTGGAGGTCACTGAGGTAGTCAAACATCTCCGCAGTGGCAAAGCCCCAGGGATTGATGAGATCCAGCCAGAAATGCTAAAGGCTCTGGGTGTTGAGGGGCTGTCATGGTTGACACGCCTACTCAACATCGCGTGGGAGTCGGGTACAGTGCCAAAGGAGTGGCAAACCGGGGTGGTGGTTCCCCTGTTCAAAAAGGGGGACCAGAGAGTGTGTGCCAATTACCGGGGTATCACACTTCTCAGCCTCCCTGGTAAAGTCTACTCCAAGGTGCTGGAAAGGAGGGTTCGGCCGATCGTCGAACCTCAGATTGAAGAGGAACAATGCGGTTTTCGCCCCGGACGTGGAACTACGGACCAGCTCTTCACTCTCGCAAGGATCCTGGAGGGGGCTTGGGAGTATGCCCATCCGGTCTACATGTGTTTTGTGGATCTGGAGAAGGCGTATGACCGGGTCCCCCGGGAGAAACTGTGGGAGGTGCTGCGGGAGTATGGGGTAAGGGGGTCTATCCTCAGGGCCATCCAATCCCTGTACTCCCAAAGCGAGAGCTGTGTTCGCGTCCTCGGCAGCCAGTCAGTTTCGTTCTCAGTGGGTGCTGGTCTCCGCCAGGGCTGCGCCTTGTCACCAATCCTGTTTGTGATATACATGGACAGGATGTCGAGGCGTAGTCGTGGTGGGGAGGGGTTGCAGTTCGGTGGTCTGAGGATCTCGTCACTGCTTTTTGCAGATGATGTGGTCCTCATTGGATCATCGGCCTGTGACCTTCAGCACTCACTGGATCGGCTGGCGGCCGAGTGTGAAGCGGCTGGGATGAGGATCAGCACCGCTAAATCTGAGGCCATGACTCTTAGCAGGAAACCGATGGATTGCTTACTCCGGGTAGGAAATGAGTCCTTAGCCCAAGTGAAGGAGTTCAAGTACCTCGGGGTCTGGTTCGCGAGTGAGGGTACTATGGAGCGTGAGATTGGCCGGAGAATCGGAGCAGCGGGGGCGGTATTGCGTTCGCTTTACCGCACCGTTGTAACGAAAAGAGAGCTGAGCCGCAAGGCAAAGCTCTCGATCTACCGGTCGATCTTCGTTCCTATCCTCACCTATGGTCATGAGGGCTGGGTGATGACCGAAAGGACGAGATCGCGGGTACAAGCGGCCGAGATGAGTTTTCTCAGAAGGGTGGCTGGCATCTCCCTTAGGGATAAGGTGAGAAGCTCAGCCATCCGTGAGGAACTCAGATTAGAGCCGCTGCTCCTTTAGGCAAGGCAAGGCAAGGCAAGGCAACTTTATTTATATAGCACTTTTCATACACAAGGCAGACTCAAAGTGCTTCACATGTAAACATTGTCATACAATAAAATAAAATAATAATAGATAAGTAAAAGAAAAACATATGCAAAGAAATGGGTAAATTAGAAAAAGGCATTTTAGTATTAAAATAGAAAATAGAGGCAAAGTTAAAAAGCTTTTTAGAAAGTGCAATGTATTTAAGATTTTAGCAGAAGGCTATAGCAAACATAAAAGTCTTCAGTCTTGTTTTAAAGGTGCTCAGAGTTGGGGCAAGTCTTAAATCCTCTGGGAGTTTATTCCAGCTATTTGTTGCATAGTAACTAAATCCTGCTTTCCCATGTTTTGTGTTTACTCTGGGGATAATTAACAGATTGGTCTCAGAGGATCTTAGTGGTCTAGAAGGCTGATGTAGTGGAAGCATATCAGTTAAATATTTTGGGCCTAAACCATGTAGGGATTTATAGGTTTGCAACATTATTTTAAAATCAATTCTCTGACCTACAGGAAGCCAATGTAACGATTTCAGAATTGGTGTAATATGATCAAATTTTTTGGTCTTTGTTAGAACTCTAGCAGCAGCATTCTGAACAAGCTGAAGCTTCCTCAGAGTTTGTTTTGGGAGACCTGTGAGGAGACCATTGCAGTAATCAAGCTTACTAGTGATAAAGGCATGTACAAGTTTTTGTAAGTCTTCGGTGGACATGAGCCCTCTAAGTCTTGCTACATTTTTAAGGTGATAATATGCCGATTTTGTAACTGATTTGATGTGACTGTCAAAATGTAAATCTGAATCCATGATAACCCCTAGATTTCTGGCTTTGATTGAGGTTTTCAGGGACAGAGAGTGAAGGTGCTGGGTTACTTTAAGCCTTTCCGTTTTAGAACCAAATACAATTATCTCTGTTTTGTCCTCATTTAGTTGAAGGAAATTTCGGCACATCCATTCCTTCACTTGCTCAATGCACTGGCACAGCAGATCTATGGGCCGATAGTCATTTGGTGATAGCGATACATAGATTTGCGTGTCATCAGCATAGCAATGATGGTCAATATTGTTATTTTGCATGATTTGCCCTAGTGGGAGCATGTAGATGTTGAATAAAGAGGGTCCTAAGATCGAACCTTGTGGGACTCCACATGTCACGTTGGTTGATTCTGATACAAAGTCGCCAATGGAAACAAAGTAGTTCCTATTTTGTAGGTAGGACCTGAACCAATTTAAGACAGTGCCTGAAAGCCCCACCCAGTTTTCTAACCTTTCCAGAAGTAATGTATGGTCTACAGTGTCGAATGCAGCACTGAGGTCAAGTAGCATTAGTATTGAGGTTTTGCCAGAGTCTGTGTTAAGACGGATGTCGTTTACAACTTTAATAAGGGCGGTCTCAGTGCTGTGCAGGGGTCGAAATCCTGATTGGAAGGTGTCATAGCAACCAGTTGATGCCAGGAAGTGATTTAGTTGCTGGAGGACAACTTTCTCAATGATTTTACTTTTTTTTTCTTTTTTTTTTTTTACTTTTTACTAATGAAGGGTAGATTTGATATTGGTCTGTAGTTGTTAATAATAGAGGCATCTAGGCTCCGCTTTTTTAAAAGGGGTTTAATAACTGCAGTTTTCAAAGCTTTTGGGAACTTGCCTGACTGGAGAGAGTTGTTAACTATCTGCAATATGTCTACTGCTAGGCAGTCGAAAACATTCTTAATGAGGTTGGTAGGTATAGTATCAAGGCAACAGGTGGATGGCTTTAGTTGTGTCACAGTTTCCACAAGATTTTGAGAGTCTATAACATCAAAGCATGCCATCCTTGCCACGTAATTTTTGCCTGAACAGGGTGGTAGTCCAACATTTTTGTTTGACGTGGAGATATTGATGGCGCGTCTGATACCTTCAATTTTATCAATATAAAAAGCTGCAAACTCATTGCATTTCTGCGTGGAATGGAGATCAGGTGGAATTTCTGTTGGGGGGTTGGTCAGTCTGTCAACAGTTGCAAATAGGGTTTTTGCATTATTAGTGTTGGTTTTAATGATATTGGAGAAAAATGTTTCTCTAGCATTTTTTAAGTCTAAATTGTAGGCACGGAGGCTCTCTTTATAGATATCATGGTGAATATGAAGTTTTGTTTTACGCCAGATGCGTTCAACCTTCCTGCATTCTTTTTTCTGTGCTGTTACAGAAGCAGCTTTTCTCCAGGGTGCCTTTTGCTTTCCAGAAATCGTTTTAACCTTATAAGGTGCAATGACATCTTTGACTTTCAAAATTTTCAAATTAAAGTTTTCTACAAGATCATCAGCAGAACATGGGTTTAGAGGTGGTAGCAAGGAGATGGCCTTTTTAAAAAGTACATTAGAATCTTCATTGATATACCGTTTTTTGACTGTTTGATTTTGTCTGTATGTCGGGAATAAAAGATATTTTAAAGAAAACACAAAAGTGGTCAGACAAGGAAGGATCAGTCACAGAGAGATCAGAAACATTGAGGCCCTTTGTGATAACCAGGTCTAGAGTGTGCCCCTTACAATGAGTAGCCTCTTTCACATGTTGAGACAGTTCAAATGTGTCAACATTTGAACTGTTTTTTGGCACACTTGTCATTCAAATCATCAGTATGAAAATTGAAGTCACCAGTTATAACTAGACAGTCAAATTCTGTGGAGATGCTAGACAATAATTCTGTGAAGTCATCGAAAAAATTTGCAGAATATGTGGGTGGCCTGTAAATAATTAATAGGAGAACTCTGGGGGAGCATTTCAATACAGCACTAAGGTATTCAAACAATGGAAAATCACCAAATAACATCTGTTTCCCCTGAAATACATTTTTAAATATAGCAGCAACCCCTCCACCTCTTTTTCCAGATCTACATGCATCAAAAAAGTTATAGTCGGGAGGAGCTGTCTCTATCAGAACGGTTGCACTGTTATTTTGTTCCAGCCATGTTTCAGTTAAAAACATAAAATCCAGTTTAGAAGTGTTAATAAGATCATTAACTAAAAATGATTTGTTATTAAGAGACCTCACATTAAGTAGAGCCATCCTGATGGTGCTGTTGATAGGCTTTAAGGTTGTTTTTGGTTTGGAGGCAATAGATATGAGATTTGTGAGGTTAGCAGTGTGTCTAAGTTTCCCTTTGTTTACTCTCTTAGTGGTTACAGCATGAATGCGAAAGTTGCCCTGCTTTGACGTAGGCAACCTTGGGTTCAGCAGATTATGAGAAACTTCCTTTATACTGTGTCTACGGCTGAACCCTTTTTTGTCTCAGTAATACTCAGGACTACTATCAGTACGGTGGTGGGGGTGGGGCGCCATCCTCCTGGGTGTTAGCGTCCTGCGGCCATGACGTGGCGATGCTATCATTGACACAGATGCAAGTTTGATGCCAGCATATTCCAGTTTCTTAAATTCGGCTGGAAAATCGCAAAGGGAGACATCGAAGACTCTATCCCAGCTGGAGTTGTTGTTGTGGCTATGGGAGAGATGAGGCTGGAGGTCATCGTCGATGGGGGAATGCAGAGGAGGGGGGTGTCCGTTCCTCGCCAAGCCAGCATCAGCGATGGGGGAGGGCACAGTGTTGATGGCGTCGGGCGGGCTGTTGTCTCTCTTCAAGGTCTGTGGGCTGTCTGCTATCTGTGTGTCAGATAGTGGCAGAGTAGTTGTGTGGGGGAGGCTGTAGCCTCGCTTCTTCTCAACCTGTGCTCTGATTGTGGCCTGTGCGTCAGACCATGGCAAGATTGTGGCCTGTGCGTAAAGCGAGAAGAGAAGATTGTCCCTCAACAGTTTTGAGCCTAACCTGTTTGGGTGTAGGCCATCTGCTCTGAAAAGATATTTGCGCCCCCAGAATAAGTTGAAATTGTCAATAAAGTCCCTTCCTCTTTCATTGCAGACTCTGGAAAGCCATGTATTCAGTGCAAGTAGACGACTGAATCTGTTTATTCCCCTGTCAACTGTTGGTATGGGTCCACTGATGGAAGACTTGATGTGAATTGTGTCCAGTGTATCCAATAGATCAGTGTAATCCCTCTTCAGAAGTTCTGACTGTTCTCTTTGAACATCATTAAATCCTGCATGCACAATAATCTGTGAGATTTTGGGGTTCTCCAATATGACTTTGTCTAGTTTATGGTTGATATCACTAACCATTCCATATGGGAAGATGCATGTTTTGATCTTCTTACCGGTTATATCCTTGATAGTTGAGTCTCCTATAATCAGAATGTCTGGTTCATCTGCTTTCTCTGAGATGGGCCCTTGTTGGACGGTGGCAGACACATGCGCAGCCCGCCTCCGTGGCGACTGGTTGTTCCGTCTCTGTCCGCACTGTCCGTCCGGACGCATCTCGGGGCTCAGGGGTGCATCGGTGGCAGGCGCGTTCGTGGACTCTTGAAGTGGCAGGAACCGGTTCTTCAGTGGCAGGGTTGATTTGAGTGACGGGCTAATCCGGCTGATACATGTAACTTTAGCTTTGGGTAGCTTAGCATTTGGTGTTGAGTGAACTTGTTGATTTACTTTGGTATGTTGCTTTGGTTTAGCGCCGACTCTGAGCCAGTGAGACGCAGCTGGAACTGTCTCTCTCTTGTCCAGCTTCGGGAAGGATACAGTGTATTTTTGATCATCTTGCTGTATCTGAGTGAGCTCAGCAAACTCATCCATCGGCACTGTATCCTGTGATAGTCCTTTGCATTTTTCTACTGCTGCTAGTCTAGTTTCAATTAAAGCCAATGTCTGTTTCAGTTTGGCGCAGTCTGTGCATTTCCCAGTCTCCGTGCCTGAGATATCCGAATACAGAGGCATGTTGGCGATAGGAAAGTCCAAGGCTTTTTCTGCGGTCTGATCCGGGAGTAAAAAGTGCCAAAATGTATTGTTGAATCGAGCGATTGAGGACGACGGAAACAAACTATATACTGTTAGGTAAATAAAATAAGATAAAGTAGATCTGAACGATGAATTAAGTAGTTTTTTCCAATGCCTAGCGGAGCTTCGGGAAACATGACCTCTCTCGGTCTTTACTTAGAAAGGAGTCAGCTGAGGTGGTTCGGGCATCTGGTAAGGATGCCCACTGGGCGCCTTCCTTGG
The DNA here is from genome assembly GCF_026213295.1 of Gadus chalcogrammus. Lineage (NCBI taxonomy): Eukaryota > Metazoa > Chordata > Actinopteri > Gadiformes > Gadidae > Gadus > Gadus chalcogrammus. The sequence goes on along the minus strand of NC_079427.1, from coordinate 35,252,820 downwards.
GAGGTGTTTCAGGCACATCCAGTGGGGAGGAGACCTCGGGGAAGACCCAGGACTAGGTGGAGAGATTATGTCTCAACACTGGCCTGGGAACGCCTCGGGATCCCCCCGTCAAAGTTGGTCAATGTGGCCCGGGAAAGGGAAGTCTGGGGCCCCCTGCTTGAGCTGCTCCCCCCGCGACCCGACCCCGGATAAGCGGACGAAAATGAGATGAGATGAGATGAGACTCCGGGTGCTCCGGCGGGAGACCTGGAGCTCTATATCTAAATAATATCATATTATGCATAGATATCTATATCATATAATACATATTATCACCGCCAAAAGCTGTGTGGGCCTCCAGACAACATCATGAATCTCAAACGACTGCGTCGGGTTCTCCGACGTCTCTGGTTCTTCCACGTCCACATCAATCTGAAGTAGACTGAACCACGACATGCCATCCCGCGATTCTTGACCGCGGTTGTCTCCCACCGGAGCGGAGGGACCACCGCCTCGGCAGCGGACAGCGGGCAGCGCTTAGGCACCACCGCTTACTGCAGCGGGCAGCGGGCAGCGCCGAGGCGGTGGTCCCTCGGCAGACTCGCAGTGGGAAGTAGGGCTCAAGCGGGAGACGATCCCTATCCCTCCATGTCGTGGTTCATGTACTTCAGGCAGTCAAAGCCAAAGTTCCTTTCCCCCAATTCCTTCTCAACCATGGCTGAGAAAACCCCCACTGCGAGTCTCGTTGTGGAAATACCAGAGACGAAAGTCCGACGTGTTATGCGCCATAACACCAACAGCAGAACGGTTATCAAAATAACAAAGAAGTGTACAACACTTGCGTTACAGTCCTGGAGCTCTATATCTAAATAATATCATATAATACATAGATATCTATATCATATCATCCATATTATCACGGCCAAAAGCTTTGTGCGCATCCAGACGATATTATGATTCACAAACGACTGTGTCGAGTTCTCTGACGTCTCTAAAGTCAGCCTGACCCTCACAGCCTAGGCACCAGGCCAAATTACATCTGTAACCTTGCTTTACCGAGGCCACATCCCAAACAGGACAGAAGTCATGGTTTATTTATCTGTTATTTATTTTGGCTGTGATGCTTTTGATTTGACAGTCAGCAGCCAATCAGATACAGAGAAGAAGCAGAAAACAAAAGGAGCGCTGACCCCAACCAAACTAGCTACACTACTGGTACACACACACTCCCGCTCCCACATACAAACATATACGCTGTTAAACACATATATCCTCTTATATTGTTGTGTGTATGTGTAGCTGTATGATAAGGAGCTGGAGGTGGTGTTCGGTCCGTTCGATGACTGGGTGACCTCGTTTGACCTCTACCGGGGCAAGGCCAATGACTCTGATGGCTCCAATGACCAGAGATTTGTGGGGAAGTTCAAGGTAATGATTTTATACACGCATTTACACACACACACACACACACACACACACACACACACACACACACACACACACACACACACACACACACACACACACACACACACACAGGAACGCACACACACCTGCATGCACATGTTGTATGAATCTAAATGTGACTTCTTATTTTAGGATTTTATCATATAGCCTAATGGAGGTGTTTTGGTGGTGGGAATTTGAGCATCCACTGTAGCAAGGAAGTTATGTTGATGATATAAGAATAATTATCACTATTTACTCAGGAAAAGCTGAGAGAGTTAAACTCTCGGACTGTTGTATGAGACTGTGGTGTGTGTGTGTGTGTGTGTGTGTGTGTGTGTGTGTGTGTGTGTGTGTGTGTGTGTGTGTGTGTGTGTGTGTGTGTGTGTGTTTGAAGATGTGGAGTCTCTCTTTGGTGGAATTGTCCTTTTGTTTCGGGAGTTCCTAACTGAGTGAAATCACCCAAATGTATTGGTTGCAGGGCTTCAGAGCTTCTTTATGTCCATTAGCAGAAGTTACCAAAAGTTCAGACTATGGTGGGTGGCTCCAACCCTAGGGGGGTCCAGGGACATGCTCCTCCGGAAGAAAATGTTGTGCTTTTTAAAGTTAAATGCATCAATCTGCTGCCCTTGGAGAGCAAAATTAAGGCTAATTCTATGAAGAACGGCAGAGGTGTCAAAAGTATTCACATTCATTACTCATGTAGAAGTACTAGGGTAGATACTAGGGTTTGAAAATACTTCTGTAGAAGTTGAAGTATCAACTCAAGCCTTTTACTCAGGTAAAAAGTGTAAAAGTACTGGTTTCAAAACTACTTAAAGATCTCCTATTATACCACTTTTCTGGTCTTAATTTCTTATTAATTACTCCCATAGAGCAACCTGACACGAATCACAGCACAAAAAACGATGTAGATTTTCTGGAAACACTTCCTCTCATCTGGGCGCTTTCAGCATTCTCTGTCAACATTCGGCTTCATCCTTCTCTGCCTCCTCGCCCCCCTCCTGCCAACCCCACTCCGTTGTGATTGGTTACCTTCCGGAAGACCTGCGAAGGGCATTACCATACATGGAAAAATCTGGATTGTTCTACGTAGATAAATCCCGGAAATACCAAGAGAGTCTGGCTGCGGACATCCACCCACACATTGGGAAACAGCCACACTCCAGACATCCACCCACATAACTTCCGCTGCAGACATCCACGCACAGAAACATCCACCAGCACACCGGAAATCGAAAAATAAAAATCGGAAAATAAAATAAATGTGTGTACATAAATTAACGTAACAAATTACGGTATAAAATCGGATAAACGCTTCCGGTTTTGGACAGAAGACTTGACACTCGCTGTTGACTTTAAGCTGGAGCTTATGGCTCTTCTCTTTCTGTAAATACACATAATATTGTTTTACCTTGTGCTGCTGGACCACCTTATTTGCCCATTTTTAAATACGACAAACTCAAGTCTGTGTTTTAACTTAGCTCTGTGTGTAACCAAAGTGAATAAGTAAAGTCATAAAAAAATCAAAACATTGTAAACGTTTTAACACTTTATTCAGAAGCGTGTCATACACTCAACAGATAACCAAACTCAGAACCTCAACAAACACACACACACACACAAACACACACAAACACACACACACACACACACACACACACACACACACACACACACACACACACACACACACACACACACACACACACACACACACACAGCGACCCAGGAACATGGCGTTGACTTGAAGATCCTCCTCAGCTGCCATGTTAAGGAAGACCTCCATGTCTTCCTGATAATCAAAGGGGACTTCTGGCTTTGAAACATCGTTAAAAAACGACTGAGGCATCTACAAAAGACAAAAAATGTTACAATTGATGTTGTAATTGTAGAAAAAATTAAGATCTAAGACGATAAATTCTCACAGCACAGCAAGCTATAAAGGCCGGTAATTCAGTAGTGGTAGTCCACACGAAACAGGTTGAAAAATGGAAAAACGTAATATTTATTAGGGGTGTGCAGCAATTATTGTCCCTTCAGAGCATTAACTTTATCTATTGGCATATAATTAATGATAAGATATATTTCTACCTCATACTGTACTTTACATCTGTTTCTCTCTGTCATATTTTTTATGAACTGTCCGAGCCCCAGCACCCTATTGACTGGGGGACATTGAACATTTAGAATCTGAGACAGGGTAGGCTATAACAGTAATTCATTAACTTTTATCCTTTTTATTACATTTTTTATCTCTTTTACCCCTTTTAACTACTAACTAAGTGTTATGATCTCTTAGTTATAAACAGATTGTATGAACTAAATAGACTGATCGAATATTTAAAGATCGATTTTGTCAATTGAATGATATCACACTTCTCAGCCAATACAGCGGGGATGAACAGCTGATGCAACTTTAGTTAAAGCGGAACGAGCTGCGTCAATTCAATTCGTGCTCATTATTTTATCACAACTTAACTCTGTTTTGGTCTACAGATGACTGTCAAAAGTCAACATCTTAAAGAAGCTTACTGCGTTCACACCAAACGCGACGGAGCGACAGGATCCCATACAAAGTGAACGTATAGACACGTATCGGGCGAATCTTTCGCGAGAGAAAACCGGCGACAAGTATTGATTTGTCGCGCCACACTTTCGCCGTGCACAGGCGAGCGCGTTCACGAGGATGTGTGGCGCGACAAATTCGCTCGAGTTTAAATATTTGAACTTTGACACGAATTTCGTGTGATGACAGCCAATCAGCGTTCAACAGCGTGGCCACTGAGTCACATGTGTAACGTATGGCGACACATTAGTGCCATAACTCACTCATGTGATAAAAGATGCATTCGGGCGTATTATATTATTCCACACGCGTGGATATTAACTGCGAGTGCGAAAATGATCTCTGCTTGCGTGCAAATTATCTCTGCGCGCGCAAAACAGCCTCTCGCGCGGACAGCCTCTCGCGAAAGATGTTCTGCGCTCTCGCTCAAATTTAATTTTGGCACTATGGGGGAGGGAACCAAGGCAGGGCGGGCTTTCTTGTGATTGGCCGTTTCTGAAGCGCGATATTTAGTTGACAGCCCTGCTCAGCCCTCCTCTCATTCAATGGCTGAAACTCAGAAGACAACCGCGTCTGGGCAGGTCCCTTCAGGTAAGAAACCCTTGGCTGAATTCGGCCATTTGTGATGAACGAAAACTATGGCTTGTGTAAAATTTCATCCACGTATGTTTCTGAGAAATATGTTAGTGTAGCTAAACTTTGTATAGTCTAGATTAACGTTATTACTTAGTCGTTAACCACAGCTAACGCTAACAAATAACTAACGTTATCTTTAGGGATTACATTACTTAGCGCGATGTCTGGCTGGCAACAATGACTATTACGTGATTAGGCTAACTGAACTATTGTAGGGTTAACGTGCATATTCTGTTTGTTAACCTAAAAATACATCAATGGATTGTAAATATTATTTTACAAACTTGCTGGTTATGGCATTGGTCAAAAGTTGATGGATGTTCATTTCCCCTCACCCCCCATGTTTGTGACACAGATTTCACAGAGTTTCTGTTCCAGCATCTAGTATGGAGGTATGTCGGTCAGCTGTACCACAATATCCATAGTCGAGCTGTAATAATGGATAGTGAAATTAACTGCCAATGGAATTCCGTGTGTTCAGACACACACACACACACACACACACACACACACACACACACACACACACACACACACACACACACACACACACACACACACACACACCTTTTGTTTCTCATATGGAGAGAGATATGTATTTATTTTTTCACTTGCATTCTCTCTTCTCAGGACACCATAAGGAGACAGATCCTGACCCGGCTCCTGTCCAAGTTTGATCTGGGACTCACAAGAGAGCCTATTGATTTGGATTATTTTGAGCATATGTGTAGGCAGGAGTTGTATATTTTGTGCAATGCACTGTCAAGGCATGTTGATGTGAACCTGATTCATTGTATAAATAAACTTCTCATTAAGTTAAATCAGCCTAACTCCTTGTGTGCCATGCCAGTTCTCTTGTAGATAAATTATCTAATTTAACTCTGTCTTTTAGGTAACAGTGCACTAGTTTTCTGACTTAGTTGTTGAATGTCACGTCAGTCTTTTTATTTTGTCATTTGCTTATTATTGAGTTTTCTTTTACAGAACATAAACAAAGGTGGTATATATGTCTGCAGTACATCAAATCAAATAAAAGACAAAAAGTTAACATTAGGGAGAGGATCCATTTCTATTAAGGCACAAGTCAGAAAGTCAATATTTACACTTGTATACACACAAGGCCACTCTTGTACATGCTTATTGATGTATATTGTATATTTACCTAAACCATACATCGATATCGATAACTATTGATCATTTTAATGACCTAAAAAGAACAGGAATTACCATGCTGGATTTAAACACTTCTGTTTAACACTTAATATGACCTTCAACTGTTCTTCAACATGTCTACTGATATTGTCAATAAATATGGAACCGTGTTTGTGTAACATGTTTTATATTGATATTGATCTAAAGCAGGGGTTTTCAAAATGTGAGAGAGTGAGCCCCCCCAAAGAGAAAAAAATTCAGCTGAGCCCCCCCCCCCAATTTTTTTTTTTTCTAAAGACCTGTGTTTTGAAAGCTATGTTAATTATTTTACACATTTTAAACATCTCTGATCATAATTTTAAAACATTTGAAACATATTTTTTAAAAATGTTAAACATATTTCTGAAACATTAAAACATCTTTGTGCGTTTTTAAACACATTTCTTAACACAATTTAACAACTTTATCTAAGCATGTTTTAACTTAAAGGTTGGGTACGCGATTTGCGAAACGCCAGCAGATTTTGAAAATACACAACTCAAATGGTCCTACCCCCTCTCCTTCAACGCTGACTCTGACTCCACCCATTCCAAGTACCTGGACGCGCAATCATGCACGAGCGCGAACAGAGATGCGCGAGAGCGAGCCAGGCTAGCGTAGGTTTTCGTTTAACAACATGGCACTACATTCAGCTGTAAATTGCACCCAGTACCGCGGGAAGTAGGGGTTTTGGGGGTGCTGCAACACCCCCTGTCCGAGGCCCTGTCTTATCACAGAAAACGATCATTTCTAAAAACCAAAGTGGAGATTTCTGAAAACGCCGGTTATGTGTTGTCGTATCAACGGGGAGAAACGGGATTTTAGGTTCTGAAGCGTCACATTATGCACCAGGAAATGCTTAACGTCATGTGAGCGTCCGCTGTACCGTATTGGTCCGAATATAAACACAAACCCCATTGTAATACGACCTATATTTGGAAAAAAGATTTGAAGACCAGATCTTGATTTCATGAATAAATAAATTGTATTAATTGAAATAATATACGAAAATAAAAAGGCATAGAATAAAACACTGCATTGCCACTAAACAGTAGTGCAAATAGGCCGTACTGATGTGTACACCAAAGACTTCCTGACACTCCTCTGCCCCGCTGTGTTCGCTCTGGCTGTGGTCGCTCCGAACTGTTTCGGCCCGTGGCAAAGCGAGTCATCCTCGCTGCTGTCCAAGGCATGTTGAGACTCAGCATTTATTTAATGCTCATATGTCCTAGTGCTGAAAAAAGGTTATATGAAAAAGTGTGAGGGTAGCGGTGGTGCGCTAAACTTGTTCTGTGAGCAGCTGGATGTGAACCATGGTGTGAAGGAAGTGAACACAACGATCGATTTTCAACTGTGCGCGCATGCACTGGTGTAATTGAGCTGCGCTGCTATATATCTTTTTTTATCAATGTGACGAGTTGCGAGTCTAGTGCAGGCCGGGTTTTTTTTTCCAGCACCCCCTGCTGAGAATACGTTCTCGCGGCTATGGTTGCACCAGATGTTATAAACATTAAACGGTCACATAAATCATTACTATTTTTAGAAAATGTATGTTTGTTTCATATAATTGTATTGGAAGTCCTGGTTTTCACTAGGGTTGCCGCGGTGTGGACATTTTCACACCGAGTAATACACTCGTCTCAACACCGGTATTACCGAGTATAAACGGTATAAACTTTGAAACTAGGTCAAACGCCACACAAGCATCGGTTTTTAGACCCTTCTCGTCCTTCAGTTGCCGCCAACGTTCAAAAGCAGCGCCAAGGATTATTCTTGATTTCAGTTTTTCTCTTTCAGCGTTTTTATTATCAATTACTCTCTGAAAAAGAGTTTTCCTTCTCTTTGCTGGTGATGGTGGTGGTGGTGGTGGGGATTGTGGCGTGTTGTCTTCTACTGCTAGGTCCAAATGTGGATTAACTAGTTCCAGTAGATACCGCAGGATAACAACAAACAGGAGCTTGCTCTGGGTCACGAGCTCTGGGTCACGAGTACTGCACGAAGGGGTCGCGCGCGGGGGAGGGGGGGAGGGGGAGTGCAGTACGACCGTTTGATTGACGTACTTACTGTCCAATGAAACTCGGTGGCAATGGAAATGATTGGCTGGAGTTTTTCGAGCCCTGCCCGTTCCACAGATGATTGACAAGTTTAATTTTCATGTCAGTACTTCTAACTCAGTGGCTGTAAGCGGGTTATGATAAGGATTTCAAGTAATTTCGCAAAAATGGCCAAAAAAGCGAATCACCTACGCAACCTTTAACCTTTTTTAAATACATTTGAACATCTTAATCTGTGTAAACTGCCAGTTTACACAGATTCATTCAGGGTCCCCGACTCTGAATTTTCAGAGTCAAATCAGATCTGCTTTTTCCGTCCAGAGATTCGACTATTCGGCTGAGTTTGTTTACCGGCGTTGCTATGGTGACCTAAATTATTATAAGCAACTGAAAACGATGCCGGTTTGAAACTAAAACTGTGATTCTGAAAAAAGTATAAATGCTATCAAAATTCATTGGATAGTATTGAAGATACAAGTGTGTAGATTTGTTCAATGGTTTGAACGATGGTAAACGGTTGAAAAATGAATGAGTTACGATGTCTAGAAGTAGGTGTATCAGAATGGGCTGACGTCTTCAATGAAAACAGCTGAAAACGAAGCGGTATGAAACTAAAACTGTGATTCTGAAGAAATTTTAAATGATATCGAAATTCTGTTTAGATATTATTGAAGATACAAGTGTGTAGATTTGTTAAATGGTTTGCACGAAGATAAACGGTTGAAAATCGATTTAGTTAGGTTACTTCTACAGTTGAAGTACGATTGATGATTTGAATCATCGACTTTCAGGTTTTTCTTCGGGTTTATTTTTTTCTCACGTCGCACCCCCCCTGAAGAACTCTGGCGCCCCCCAGGGGTGCGCCCCACAGTTTGAAAACCACTGATCTAAAGTCTATCACAATATGATAATTTATTGTTCTCCTATTGGCTCTATTGTATTTAATGCAATGTAAGTGTGAATGGTACATGGAACTGCCAAAATTACTTTTAAACAATCTAGTAGTAAGTAAGTAAGTACTAAGTAATAATAACAATACAAAGACTATACAACTATACAAAGACTAATGTTGATGTTTAGCTACACTAACATATTTCTCAGAAACATACGTAGATGAAATTTTATACAAGCCGTAGTTTTCGGTCATCACAAATGCCCGAATTCAGCCAAGGGTTTCTTACCTGAAGGGACCTGCCCAGACGCGGTTGAGGTTTCAGCCATTGAATGGGAGGAGGGCTGAGGAGGGCTGTCAATCAAATATTGCGCTTCAGAAAAAGCCAATCACAGGGAAGCCCGCCCTGCCTTGGATCCCTCCCCCATAGTGCCAAAATTAAATTCGAGCGAGAGCGCAAAACATCTTTCGCGAGAGGCTGTTACGCGCGAGAGGCTGTTTTGTGCACGCAGAGGTAATTTGCGCTCGCGAGAGGCTGTTTTGCGCGTGCAAAGGTAATTTGCACGCACGCAGAGATCATTTGCGCGCTCGCAGTTAATATCTACGCGTGTGGAATAATATAATACGCCCGAATGCATCTTTTATCACATTAGTGAATTATGGCACTAATGTGTCGCCATAGTAACGTAACAGCCAATCAGCGTTCAACCGTCAAACTCAGTGCAGTGCAGTCCGGGGTGAACTGCAGCATGGAGGAGAAAGTGAATGTTGCCGTTTGCGACTGGAGCGACTGGAGCTCTATATATAATATAATAGTATATAATATAATATTTGTATATATAATATCACGGCCAAAAGCTCTGTGCGCCTCCGGATGGCCGTAGCGCGGGGAGCTCTCATTGGGCTTCTCGGGGTTTGTTTACCAGCCTTGCTATGTTTCCGGTCTTGTGTGTTCCAACGGTTTATTAGGTAGTAGGCCTATCTAATAAATCTCTGTCTATTCAATACTTCATTCACTGCCTCTTCCGTGGTCATTACAATATTATGAATATACTGAGTCGGGTCCTCCGATGTCTCTCCCTCTTCCACAAAAGGTAAAGACATGCAATGGTGGTTATCTTGTTGTGGCGTGACAAATTCGACAAAACTTGCACAGCGACAGATTATGATGTGTGGAGCGACAAAACTTCGGCGACAACGCGAACGGACGACAAATTTCGCGTTTGGTGTGAACACACAGTTACACTCGCAACACATCTACAAATCTGTAAAATCATTTAATAAGACCGACTGACTATACGCTATAACGTTTGCAAAAAAACATTTGCCTATCTTGCAAAAATGAAACCTAGCTAGCGTTTTCCACGTCAGTGTGGATTAAAACAACAATGCTTCATGTTGGTGTAACGTTCGGTTATTTGTTTGATGAAAAAATATAAACTTAATGAAACTAATAGATCGGTAAAGAAATGCAAGTCTCGTGCATTTATAATTGTATCGCTGTTTCGAATAGTCACCTACCATAACCTCCAAGTGCAGCCTAACCGAACGTGTCACATAGCTTCGTGCAGTCCCGTCCCTTTCGCACGTCGGCAATAGAATTTGCAACTCGCGCTTGCGCAGTGCAAAACGACATTTACATTTTTTTTGCAATTTCCGGTGTGCTGGTGGATGTTACTGTCGGTGGATGTCTGCAGCGGAAGTGCTGTGGGTTGATGTCTGGAGCGTGTGGGTGGATGTCTGCAGCCAGACCCCTCAAGTGAATCGTGACCGACGTCCCTAGTGTTGAGCGCTCTGCACAGCCACCCCAGACGGTCAGCAGGGAATACGTCTAAATGCATGTACATCATTATTTGACACTTTATTATGGTTAAACATGACTATAAATCGTTATAACAACGTTTATAGGTCATAAAAGTCGAAAAAGCATAATAGGTGCTCTTTAAAATATAAAAGTAAAAGTAATTGAAGGGGAAAAAATACCATTGAGGACCGATAGTGCACTACCCAACCTCCCCCAAAAAAGCCATTTTTCTAAAGGCCATAATGCCTATAACGTTATATTAAAATGTTAAGGTTGAAAAGTTTGGAATGCACCTGTTTCAGCCGCATTTATGCCCATTGAAAATGAACACATTTTGAAAAGGGGATACATATTTTGGCAGGTTGAAAGTAAAATCTATCAAATTATGTGTCCCCCCCTCATAACTTTGGCTAGGAAAGACGAAATGTGTATTGTTCATCCAGTGTGCATTATAGAGAAGGGATACATATTTTCGCTATTTTTCGTGTTTATAATTGCGGTAGGCCTTCATTATTGGGCTTACCATGATCAATGTTATTATTGTTACTTATTCACAATATTTTGCAACGACATCAGCAGATTTTACAACCTTGTTGATAACAAACATTTAGAAAAACATCAACCGTGGATGAATTCGAAGCGTAGTGGGTACTTCCGCCTGCACTCGATGCATGCACCCCGCGGCCGGGATACAATTCTTATTGGGGGTAACTCCATTGGCACACCACAGGAATGAAAGCAAGCCGAAATTAAATAGGAGTAACAAGGCTATTTTTTTAAATGTAAGGAGTAGAAAGTACAGATAATTGCGTGAAAATGTAAGGAGTAGAAGTAAAAAATTGTAATGTTATTATAACCTCAGTAAGCTAAATGAAAGTTTGAAACAGAAAATAGTAGTTTTCATCATACCGCTGTCGTGGCAAATAAAACACTTGAGTAAATCTTTTTACTCAAATTGATCAAAATGGATTTATAGTGTTTTGGAACCAAACTCTTCTATTGATCATCCATAGTGGTAAACTACCATCATAGACCTAAAATTATCACTATCTCTTATATGTATTGATCATCAATAGTGGTAAACTACCATCATAGACCTAGAATTATCATTATGTTACATGTAGTGATCCTCCATAGTGGTAAACTACAATCATAGACCCATATATATCACTATCCGTTATATGTATTGATCATCCATAGTGGTAAACAGTTAAGCTTAGATGGAGCGGTGACTCCTCTTCTCTTGCGTGGTGAAGAATAAGCAGATCGATAGGTTCTCTTTAGCCTTTGGCGTATTTATTCTCTAGAATACATGACTGACTACTGTCCAGTCAGTTCCAACAACAACAACAGAACAACGGGGACAGTTGACCCACGGGTTGCTTCACAAGAACGTAGTGACGTAATCACATTGTCCCTTCAAAGTAAGGGCGTAATCATATATTAACACTTGACACATATATTAACACCTAACATATACTACCATCATAGTCCTATAATTATCACTATCTGTCACATGTATTGATAATTCTTCAAGATAGCGGTCGGCGCTACAAGCCTTGTATTGCGGGACGTGAACATTGGTTGCTTGGGATCACCTGACTGTGTGCACACCATGCCCGTAGCAAGCTATGAGGTCGCCGGAAAAATATTTAACTAAATACAACTGTATAAACTGCGGGCTGCAGTTCTAAGCTAAACATGATCTGGGGAGTATGGGAGAAATTAACCATTACTTTTAAATTAACTATGTGTATTATCAGGCCTATATACCTATATACATCAATAGTGGAAAGCAGCAAAAACACCTCTGAATTCATAGGAGGGCCTCACACGGCGCCAGAGACTCTGGGGCCAAGGCGTACTGACGTCCCCCCATTAACTGCAGAAGATGACCACATACTTAAAGGAATGTATGGCTGACCGTCCGACTCCTTACCATATAGGGCAATTTTGAGCATGTGCCGAAGGCGGTCATACCATATGCAAAACAGTTCCGTTTGAAAGAATAAAAAAGACCGGGATCGGATGACCCGGAAGTATCTTTGCAAACCTCACGGCTTTGTTGTTGCTTGTTTGAGGTTAACAATAAAGTCTCTGTCAATACTTGATCCGGACTCCCCGATTCCTCATGCTCTCTTAGTTAGTTGAAGTGACAGAACTCGGTTATTTTCCACCACAGTGGTGGAAAATAATTATTAAATTATTATAATTATTAAATTATTTTCTGTGGTAGAAAATAACCGAGTTCTATCACTATCACTTCAAGTTGCGATTACTGCCGTGGCATCTCCCTATAATAATTTGAATGTATGCTATGCTAAAAAGTTTTCAAATCTCTGCATCTGTCTTTACTTTTTATGTAACGTTACTTTTGACAACGATGTCTCTGAATTCAGGAAGTATCTTTGCACTTCTAATTCAGTTGTGTTGGGGGAGGGGGGGGGGGGGTTCTGCTACGGGCATGTCCCTACTTATTATTATTTAGCTGTTTTCCAAAATGATCGAATAATCGACTTAGTTTTAGCTTTTACATGTTTCCGTAAGTAATTATCTCAAAACTGGAAAAGCTCCAGAGCCACAGTCTGCAGTGCAGGTTATACCGACGTAGTCTGTGAGGTTGGTTATCTTGTGACGCCATTAGGCGGCACTGCAGACAGTTACAAAGAGAGATCTTTATTACAGTATTTTTCGATTGCATAAACACTAAAATCAAAAGTATCACACAATTATCAAACGATTAAGGCTCCTTGAGCAAGGCACCTGAAAACCCCACCTGTTCCCCGGGCGCTGCACTGCGGCTGCCCACTGCTCCGGATGTGCTGTGTGCCCCCATATGTGTGGACCTCTGGCATGGTCTCTCTTCTGTGTGTGTGTGTGTGTGTGTGTGTGTGTGTGTGTGTGTGTGTGTGTGCGTGTGTGCGTGCGTGCGTGCGTGCGTGCGTGCGTGCGTGCGTGCGTGCGTGCGTGCGTGCGTGCGTGCGTGCGTGTGTTCACCGTCTCCCGGATTGGTCTAAAGCAGTGAAAACATTTCCCACAAGAATGGACAATAAAGGATAACTTAACTTAACTTAACACACACACACACACACAAATGCTTGCACACACACACTTAGACACACAGCTACACACATGCACACACTGGTCAGTGCACTCACACACAAACATAAACACATACTTAGACGTGCACACATACACAGGACCAAATTTAACACCAACACTAGTCGACCATGTCGTTAACCATGGATTGACGCTGAGGGAGACTGGAGAGTTCAGAAAAATCTTAGATATACACTGGCATCTGTCATAAGGACGTTTCAACGGCGGTGTACTTCATATACAGTACTCTAAACATTGAGAAGTAGAATTGCCAAAAAGTGTTAAAGGTTAGCACCAGCAGTGTGTAACTGGTTCAGACAGAATTCAGTCATCTGAAGCGTGTTTGTTTCATATGGTGACAAAATATGGTTTTGATAAATGACTGTATCGTTTTGACAAGAGTGTTTCATTTCGGTCTGAGGTGTTCTGCTAATTTTCTGTGTGGTTGTGCTAATTGTGTGTAGTGTTTTGAAGAAATCTTCAAACGTTATTTGAAGATTCTACGACGCCACAAATCCTTGACTCCAATTTATGACATAATTCTTATGCCCGTGTCTTGTTCCAAAATGTTGCAGTAGGGTTAAGCCCAGTTCAGACCAAAGATTCACCTTGCAACGGCTTGCAACGAGACGGTTTTAGAACGTCGCAGGGGCGGTGTGAACGGGTCGTTGCAAGCCGTTGCAAGGCGTCGCAAGGCGTTGCAAGGAGTCGCCAGAGATTGAACATGTCAAATCGCAAGGTCCAGTTTTAGAACGCGGCGATTTAACTATTCCTCTTCAGCCAATCACAGCACAGAACAACTTGTACGTCACGGCCTTACTCCGTCCCGGTACCGTACTGTCGTATTTTGTTGATGTATTTGCACTTTTAATCTTGCTGAATTCTACGACGAATAATTGTGTCCAAATACAGATATGAGGACGACAAATGACCTGAAAACACTTGGTTGGGGTTTGACTCATTTTCCCCGCATTTACAGTGTGGTCGCAGATTTCGACGGACTGCTGTCATGAATTGTGACCCATCGGGGATTGCGACCTGCTGCTTGTGGACTCTGTGATGATCGCAGACATGAATAATTGTGTCCAAATACAAATATGAGGACGACAAATGACCTGAAAAGATTTGGTTGGAGTTTGACTCATTTCCCCCGCATTTACAGTGTGGTCGCAAATTTCGACGGTCTGCTGTCATGAATTGTGACCCATCGGGAATTGCGACCTGCTGCTTGTGGACTCTGTGATGATCGCAGACATGAATAATTGTGTGCACATACAGATATGAGGACGACAAATGACCGGAAAATGCAATGTATCCAACAACGGGTAATCTAAACTAACTGTAAGCTCCAGCTATTTACTCCAATGCAGATGTAGTGGAGAATGACAAGACATAGTAACTCTAGCCTACTCTCAAGTAAAATAAAAATAAAACTAATTGCAAACCTAACTAATCGCAAACCTAACTAATCTAACCTAACCTACGCAAATGATGATGTTGCGGCTCTCAGCATGTGCCAGAGCGTTCACAGTTGCTATGGAAACCACCTAGCGTCGCAGCCCGTTGCAGCGCGTTGCAGCCAGTGTGAAATGCCCAGTTTTAGAACGTCGCAGCCCGTCTCGTTGCAAGGCGTTGCAAGGCGTTGCAAGGAGTTGCGAGTTGCAAGCCGTTGCAAGGTGAATCTTTGGTCTGAACTGGGCTTTAGAGTCAGGGGTCAGGGGGACAATCAGGGGGGCTTGGCTCCCCAGCCCCCTGTGTCTCGCACACCGCTTTCACTATTAACAGGCAGCAGCAGACATTGAGACACTACCACTGGTTCCGCAGGATGATAACCCTAATTCGTTGATACACACCACACATCCTAAACCAATGAATGGCTCACACTGAACGGCTTCCCAGATAGTAGACTATGGGAAGGCCATGGGCGTCAGTTTGGTTTGAAATGTGCTGGGGACAGAGACGCATTTGGAAGTGCATTTTCAGAAGTGCTGGGTACAATGAGGATGCACTCTTTTTTTCTCTTTTGTGCAGGTAATGAAAGGTTCTGAAAGAGGGCATACCCATGTTGCTTACTAATGTCGTGGATAAAAGCCACGGTCTAATACTCGAACAAATCACGAGAGGTCGAGAAGGCGAGAAGGACTAGGGTTGGATGATCAAGGCTTTATTGTGACTGTGCTGAGTAACAACATCACCTGAGTTTGTTTGCAAAAGAACTGGCCCAACCGGGCCGTGAGCTCTGTGACTTCCTAGACATTCACAGAGTTCTAAAATCAAATCCACGGGCCCTCCCCGGTCCTCATTAACATTTATCTTATCCAGTACTACATTCTTATACATTCAAGCAATACGTACAAAAGAGTTAGTTATTAAACATGTGACCTCATATAACATAACATTATATGAGGTTAAATATCATGCATTACAGTTATATGAAGTAAGGTCTTTAATTAAAATCCGTTCATCGCCTTGTTATTAACCTGATATTAAATCACCTTGACTTACCACATGTGTTTAAGAGATGAGCCCTGTGAAAGCAATATTAATTTAAACAGTAAAATATGTATTTGTATTAGTTAACAATGCCACTTTATTTGTCTGTGGAATATTCAGTCCTAATCCTAAAGCTGGTAGTGTCTAACAGTGTTTTCATCTCACCTATACCCAACACTGTACGAACGCAAACCATGGATAAGTTAGGCTACTTGGTGGCTATGGCTAACATCAATTGCAAGAGTTAAAATAGCCGACCACCTGAGTGCAAAAAACAAAATCTTAAAGAGCCCATGCCATTAAAATCACATTTTTCCTATTGTTTGTTAAATAACATAGGTCTGAATAAGTTTGTGAGCTGTGGTAAGTTTGAAATCTATGCAGTTTGTCTGCTGAATGCAATAGGCAATGAAAGGAAAAAGGCAGAAGAAATGAGCTGATCTGGATAAGGTGACACTGTGACGTAGAGTTGTCAAATTATTATTCATGGCCCTGCCCACTTGGTTGGTTCGTAACCACCCACAAGAATTCTGAAGGAGTCGTGATTGAGCTAGTGCTAAATGCTAATACGTGTACGGTAGTTGCTTAGTTCGTAGTAACAGGCTAGTTACAGAATTTTGAATGCAATGGCAGAACGACATCGAACTACATGAACTGCGACATGCTGCCTGCCGCCGGTTGCCGCGAGGCACCACCGCCGCAAAGCACCACCGCCCGGCAGCGGTCAGCCGGGCGGTGGTGCCTCGCGCCGGCAGCAGGCAGCGCACGGTTCTGTCTACTACAGATTGATGTGGAAGTGGAAGAACCAGAGACGTCGGAGAACCCGACGAAGTCCTTTGTGATTCATTATATCGTCTGGACGTGCACACAGCTTTTGGCCGTGATAATATGTATTATTTGATATAGATATCTATGTATTATATGATATTATTTAGATATAGAGCTCCAGGACTGTAACGCAAGTGTTGTACACACGTCGGACTCTCGTCTCTGGTATTTCTCCAACTAGACTCGTAGTGGGGGTTATCTCAGCCATGGTTGAGAATGAATTGGGGGAAAGGAACTTTGGCTTTGACTCCCTGAAGTCATGAACCACGACATGGAGGAGAAAGGGATTGTTGACCGCGGTCGCCTCCCGCCGGAGCCTCGCTGCCGATGGACCACCGCCTCGGCTTCAGGAGGCGGTGATTAGCGCTGACCGCTGCCGAGGCGGCGGGAAGCAGGGCTCAAGCGGGATACATTCGCGGCCAACAATCCCTTTCTCCTCCATGTCGTGGTTCATGTAGCCTACTTCAGGGAGTCAAAGCCAAAGTTCCTTTCCCCCGATTCATTCTCAACCATGGCTGAGATAACCCCCACTACGAGTCTCGTTGTAGAAATACCAGAGACGAGAGTCCGACGTGTTATGCGCCATCACACCAACAGCAGAACGGTTATCCAAATAACAAGGAAGTGTACAACACTTGCGATACAGTCCTGGAGCTCTATATCTAAATAATATCATATAATACATAGATATCTATATCAAATAATACATATTATCACGGCCAAAAGCTGTGTGCGCGTCCAGACGATATAATGAATCACAAAGGACTTCGTCGGGTTCTCCGACGTCTCTGGTTCTTCCACTTCCACATCAATCTGAAGTAGACGCGGTCGTTTGAGATTCATAATAACCTATCGTCTGGAGGCTCACACAGCTTTTGGCCGTGATAATATATATAATATATTATATGATATAGATATCTATGTATAATATGGGTTTCAAAGAGCCATTGCGATACATCCACCGTAAACAGAGCACATGGTACCGTGGCTACAAGCTGCTCAGGGCCAGGTGATAATATAAATTATATATTATATGATATAGATATCTATGTATAATATGGGTTTCTACGAGCCATTGCGATACATCCACCGTAAACAGAGCGCATGGTACTGTCAGTGGCTACAAGCTGCTCAGGGCCACACCCCCACCCCCCCTCCTTGACCTGCCTTGACACGCCCACCGTATACAGAGCGCATGGTACTGTGGCTACAAGCTGCTCAGGGCCACACCCCTACCCCCCTCCTTGACCTGCCTTGACACGCCCACCGAAACAGCGCGTTTGGGGGAAGCTCAATGTGCGACTGTTTCGGAGTGACTGTAACTCTGCACCACGGCTGAATTTCGGGGACGTCTTTGAATACTGTGTTTGTGGCCCACTAATACCTATATTAAAGCATCCATAAATAGAACGGCATGGGATCTTTAAGCAATAAATATTGCGTCTTACCTTTATTAATGTGGCGGTGGTGTGCAGATGCATCCCGTGGTGAAGCTTACCACATCCAGTAAGTTCAAGAGGTTATCGCTCTGATAGTGTCCATGGTACTAGCAACCTGGTGCTTTTTACGTATGTATTCAGGCTAAAATGATTGTCTGATGCCTCATTGCATCACAGCCAAAGAGTATTGGTAATAATACCCCATCCATTGTCCAAGCCAGGCTGGCAGCTCATACAAAAATAAGTTAGGGATAATGTATAGAACGCTGGTCATTATCGGGAAAATAAGCCCAGACAGGGCAAACCGGACCCCGATGCGAAGCGGGGGGCTCTTGCGACCCCCTGAAGGGGCTTATTTTCAATGATGACCGGTGTCCTATTCATTATCCCAGGGATAATGTATAGAACGGGATAATGACCAGGGATAATTATTACACAGCTACTTGCCAAAACGAAAATATTACTTCACACGGTGTGTCTGCCTTGTGTATGAAAAGTGCTATATAAATAAAATAAAAATATATACTTTTTACAATTTATTTGTTACCATTCGTAGTGTTGATCAGCAGAGAAATAGTTTGACAAACACGTTGACGTCGCTTAGCAAACAAATACGCTGGGGTTGATAATTGCGGAGTGATATGAAAGACGTGAATCAGATGCAAAAAATCCACTTTCTCTGACAGTGGTCAATGCTTAGCCAGTTCAACACAACTTAACGGTCAGTTAAACAATAAATATATTTAATATAATATATTTTTTTAAGTGGTGGGTACATGAAACTTTACAAAAACTGGTAGGTACTGGTTCCCAGCATCCCTAGCGAAATTGACGCCTATGGTGAAGGCCTATATTCATATTTGCAAATGAATAGCAGATAAAAAAACCTAGTAAGAAAGTGTTACTCCCACTCATGAAGATGGGAATGTGTGACTGCCAGTCCTTTAGCTTCTTTCAGGGCTCTCTATCTGGAAGCCAAACCAATATCGTTCCAGTAGCACAACATACAGATCCAATTGTCATATCTGAGTTTTGCGTTTTCTGTCGATTCGTATATTTCCCAGATTAATAAAGTTTACACAGAGGGCTATATAAACTTGATGATAACGTGAGAAATAATCATTGAAACAGTAAAACACAAACTCATTGTGCGATGCGGACAGTTCTCTGGGTTGTCTCCAGAGGGGTCCATCTCCAGGTCTGGGTTTGAACATAAGATGGTGTGAGGACAGGGATGTGTTCTCTGGGTAGCCTCCCAGGTCTCCGGGGGGGTCTTCAGACCTGGGTTTGAACATAGGATGTTGTGAGGACTGGGTATGTGCTCGGGATGGATCAGAAGGGTAAGTTAAGTGGCCTTGGATGTTTCAGGCTCTGATCATCTGATGGATGTGGGTGGATGTGCGTCCCTACAGGCCCGGTTCTTTCTGATCAAGCTGGACCAGGATGAGGAAGAGGAGGAGGACCTTGGTCAGTTACGGGTCAACCGAGGAATCCCCCCGAACGGACCCGCCAAGGTCCTGATCCGGGTCTACGTTGTCTCGGTGAGACCTGAGTCCTATAGTTGGGGATCTATGTTGTGATGTTTTTTCTCTGTTGTGTTGTCTTTGATTGCGTTGTCATGTTGTTGTGTTTTTGTGTTGTGTGTCTCCAGGCATCAAACCTGCACCCTGCGGACGCGGACGGGAAGTCAGACCCATACATAGTCCTCCGCCTGGGGAGGAAGGAGATCAAGGACAGAGAGAACTACATCCCCAAGCAGCTCAACCCCGTGTTCGGGAGGTACTATTTATACCAGTTATACTAGTTTTACTTGACTGGAACGGGTCAAGCAATCTCTCAGTATTCATACAGAATTTTTTAAATTTATAGATTATACAGTAGATATTCTGCTCATCTCTCCTCTCCTCTTCTCCCTTCTCTCTATCCTCTCCTCACTTCTCCTCCTCTTCTCTCCTCTCCTTTCCTCCTCTCCTCTTCTCCTTCCTCCTCCCTATCCTCTCCTCTCTCTCCTATCTTATCCTCTCTCTCCTATCCACTCCTCTCTACTCCTCTCCCCCTCCCCTCTCCTCTTCCCCTCCTCTTCTACCTCCTTCTCTCTATCCTCTCCTCTCTACTCCTCCCTTCTTCTCCCCTCTCCTCTTCTCCCTCTTCCTTTCCTCTCTTCCACTCCTCTACTCTTCTCCCTTCTCCTCTCCCCTCCTTCCCTCCTCTCTTCTTCTCCCTTCTCCTCTCCACCCCTCCTCTCCTCTACTCTCCATCCTCTCTTCTCTCCCCTCCTCTCTATCCTCTCCTCTTCTCCCTTCTCCTTTATAATCTCCTCTCTACTCCTCGCTCCCAGGTCGTTTGAGTTCCAGGCGGTCTTCCCCCAGGATTCAGTCCTATCAGTGCTGATCTACGACTATGACATGGTGGGAGGAGACGATCTGATTGGAGAGACCAGGATCGACCTGGAGAACCGATTCTATAGCCGTCACCGAGCGACCTGTGGCCTGCCCAGCGAATACAGCCTGTACTAGAAGAACTATATCTATATAATACAGCCTGTACTAGAATAACTATATATATATATACACAATATACACATGTATGGAGTATATCATGTAGCCACCTGCGGTCTGCCCAGCAAATACAGCCTGTACTAGAATAATATAGCTATATAATACAGCCTGTACTAGAATAACTAGATATCTATACATATATATGTATATGTATGGAGTATATAAATTAGCCACCCGCGGCCTGCCCAGCGAATACAGCCTGTACTAGACACCATCTAGACCCAATATAGAGTATATCAAGTAGAAATACTAGATCTGTATATAGACTCACTACATACCTCTGGTCTCTCTATATGAGGTGTAAGGTGTGCTGCTGTTCTCTCTATATGAGGTGTAAGATGTGCTGCTGGTCTCTCTCTATGAGGTGTGCGATGTTCTGCTGGTCTCTCTATATGAGGTGTAAGATATGCTGCTGGTCTCTCTATATGAGTGGTCAGATGTGCTGCTGGTCTCTATATGAGGTGTAAGATGTATCTGTACCGTGTAGGGCAGGCTACAATGCGTGAAGAGACAGTCTGAAGCCAACTGAGCGGCTTGTCTCTCTAGATGTATCTGTATGTGTTGGGCGGGCTATAACGCCTGGAGAGACAGACTGAAGCCCTCTGAGCTGCTGGTCTCTATAGATGTATCTGTACCTTGTAGGGCGGGCTACAACGCCTGGAGAGACAGTCTGAAGCCCTCTGAGTTGCTGGCTAAGCTGTGCAGAGACAGCCATCTGGAGGAGCCTCTGTTCAGACCCGGCAGGATCACAGTGGGGGACAAGGTCTTCACCGGCAAGACCGTCTTCATGGACGAAGGTACCAGGGGACACCCTCATCTTCATCATAGTGGTGATCAGGATGATGATGAGGATGGTAATGGTGATGATAATGAAGATGATGAAGATTGTGATGAGGACTTTCTCCTGCCCAGACGTCCCAGTGGAGTCCTACGAGCACCTGTCTCTGAAGATCCTGCACCGCTGGGGGGAGATGCCCTCAGGCTGCAGGCTGGTCCCGGAGCATATCGAGACCCGGACCCTGTTCAACAAGGCCAGACCCGGCCTAGACCAGGTAGTGGGGTGGGGGGTGAGTCTGCAAGACCAGGGATGGATGGGGTGGATTTATAATGTGTGTGTGTGTGTGTGTGTGTGTGTGTGTGTGTGTGTGTGTGTGTGTGTGTGTGTGTGTGTGTGTGTGTGTGTGTGTGTGTGTGCCTGCCTGCCTGCCTGCCTGCCTGCCTGCCTGCCTGCCTGCCTAACTGCCTGCCTGCCTGCCTGCGTGCGTGCGTGCGTGTGCGCAGGGTCAAGTCCAGATGTGGGTAGATATGTATCCTGTGGATCTTCCTCATCCTGGACCCTCAGTGGACATCTCTCCACGCAAGCCCAAAGGGTGAGCCCTGCGTACCTTGGCCCGTGCATGTGTTTGTGTGTGTGTCTGTTTGTGTGTGTGTGTGTGTGTGTGTGTGTGTGTGTGTGTGTGTGTGTGTGTGTGTGTGTGTGCGAGTTTGAGTTTGTTTGCATGTGTTTCCGCATGTGTGGGTGTGTGTGCCCGTGCGTGTGTCTGTGTGTATGTGATATCCAGTTACTTCACTGGTTTCATGTTAACTAACTCAGTTGGAACCATATAAATGACAATTTTAACAGTAAAAATACAATTCAATAAAAAATTTAAATAAATAGGCTAATATAATCAAAATTCACCTATAATATGACGTTATGTTAGAAGTAGGCTATTAAAATGATACATGCGGGCATTGCCATTCTATCATAAGGAGTCCTACGAAATCCGTAGGAGCCCTATGTAATTGTTAGTATTATTATTATTAGGGGTCCTACGAAATCCTACGGATTTCGTAGGACCCTATCGGCACACACGCAGCTAAGAACACACACGCAAGCACTCACTTGCGCACAAACATACACAGAAACGCACACACATGCGCAAACACTACACACACTGTGGCATCCCGCCCCGTAGACCTCGGCCCGGACCAGCCCGAGGGTTGGTCCTGGATGGCCGATACCACTGTCACCCATCAGCCGGCGACGGAGAGCACCGACCGAACCCCAATCAGCTTGATTGGGGGACACCTGGCCGAAAGCCGAGGAGCCATTATAAAAGGAGCACGAGGACCGACATTTGAGGAGACCAGGAACGGGAGCGAGGAAGGAGGAAGCGCTCGGGTCCGCGAGCAGCTAGAGGCCCACGGAGGCCCTAGAGACCGCGTCTACATTATGAGATTTAAGTTGTCTGCAATAAATGCCGCGATCGGCTTTAACCCACTCTGCCAAGCGTGATTTATACCTGGAACCCGGCTCATTGGGGTAGCGGGTTGCCACATATGGTGGAGAATGCAGGCACACGCTGATCCGCTACAACCCACCGGTAAAGTAGCCCACGAATTCGTAATGCAGAACCCGGACGGGACAGATGCCGCAAGAGACGCCGCCGCCGCCGCAAGGGACGCCGCCGCTGCCGTCGCAAGGGACGCCGCCGCTGCCGTCGCAAGGGACGCCGCCGCTGCCGTCGCAAGGGACGCCGCCGCCGCAAGGGACGGCGTTCTTTTTGTCATAAAAAAAACTTTAAATTCAAACATCGCGCCGACCGGCATATCAACACGCAAGTGACGTGAACTCAAAGAGACGGTGCCCCTATAACACAACGAAAAAATGTAAATAACAAGGGCTATGGTGAATTATGTCTGTAGAGTCCACCACAAGACTTCACTTTACTCTTCTCCTTGAGCCTCCCGAAATGTCTTGCGATATTGATATCCCCCTGGTTTATCAATATTGGTCATACTGTCGGCTATACTGTCATACTATCGGTCATACGGTCATACTGTCGGACATACTGTCATACTGTAGGTCATGCGGTCATACAGTCGGTCATACTGTCAAACTCTCGGTCATATTGTCTCACTGTCGGTCATACTGTCGGTCATACGGTCATACTGTCGGTCATATGGTCATTCTGTCGGTCATACGGTCATACTGTCAGTCATACTGTCATATGGTCAGACAGTAGGACCCCGATATGGTTGCTTGCAACTAGAGATGTCCGATATTATCGGCCCACCGATATTATCGGCCCGATATTAGCATAAAAATGTAATATCGGTCAATATCGGTATCGGATTTTTAAAAAAAAAGTATTTTTCTTATTTTGCACAGACAATGTTAACATTTGGAAAGCCTTGTTGCATTCAAGATTGCATCCAGTGGGGCATCACAATAACATTAAGCATGTTGTGTTTATTCCACAACAGGAGATATGTAATGTTACCTAAATTAGGTTTGAGGAAAAATAACCCAAATATCGACATCGGTATCGGCTGATATCGGAATCGAAAATTTAGAGTTGGACAATATCGCATATCGGATATCGGCAAAAAAGCCAATATCGGACATCAATTTGTTTTTGCTCTAGACGGCTAGTGGTTGATAATGGCATTGCATGAGTGAGTTGTGTTTTGGCCCTTCCTGTGTTACCATAGTTACCATGTTACCTAGGGCCCTATTTTAAAGGTCTGAAACGCAAGTGAGAAGCGCCAAGTGCAAGTTGCTTTGTGGGCGGTTCTATGGCGATGTTGCTATTTTACCGGCGCATGAATGACTCTTGTGCCCGGCGCAAATCTAAAATGGGTTGGTCTGAAGTAGCCTAATTACCCGTAGGCGTGGTTTGGGTGTAACGTGCAATAAACCAATGAGAGTGCCATCTCCGATCCACTTTAAGAGCCATGAGAGCATTTCAATCTGACAAGTTGATATTTTGACAGCGCGTTTGCAGTCTCCGATGAGACAGATGCATGACCACATGAATTTCAAACTTCAAATGGCTCAGTTTATGTACCAATAATGTGGCCTAATTCACACATGGAAAAGCATTTTCTGCAACAACAAAAACTAAATTTCGGCAAAGAAAACTTAACACACAGCGGTAACTGTGATTCTATTTAATGATATACGCAATACATTAACAAACATCGTTTCTTACCAGTATGGTATGCATTATCGTTACCGACTTGTGTTCCTAGTATGCATGTGTCCCCCCTTTAATATAGATTGCCATGGACTGTATTATGCGTTACGTGTTTAGTTTGCGTGTGTTTAAACAGATGGACGCACACACGCGCGTCCGCATTCATTAATTCTTCTACACATGCGCGCGCGCATTCATTCATTCTCTTTAACATTCATTCATTCTTTTCAAATACTCATCAATCCTAAAAGTTATGGGCTTGTACACAATGACTGTCAAGAAAATATGTGTTGGCTGTACGGTGTTGGCAGATGCATTGATCGGTTTGATCAAGGTCTGCTTGGTGGTGAAAACCGATGACAGGTTGGGGGTGAAAATAGTAACAGGGAATTTTATTCAAAATGCTGAGGGCAATGGGGTCTGACCTGGCCGAGGTGGGTCTACTGCTAGGGCTTCAGGGTGGACTGGAGTACTCAGCTCTGTGAAGGCTTCAGGGTGGACTGGAGTACTCAGCTCTGTGAAGGCTTCAAGGTGGACTGGAGGACTAGCCTCTCTACAGGGGTGGACTGAAGGTCTAAGCTCTCTTCAGGTCTACTGCCAGGAATCCAGGGGTGGACTGGAGGACTAACTGGAGGACTAGGCTCTCTCAGGTGTCGACTGGATGACTCGGCTCTCTTCAGGGCTGGACTGGAGGACTAAGCTTTCTCAGGGGTGGACTGGAGGACAAAGCTCTCTTCAGGTCTACTGCCAGGGCTCCAGGGGTGGACTTGAGGACTCGGCTATCTCAGGTATACTTCTCCAGGGGTCGACTGGAGGACTCAGCTCTCTTCAGGGCTGGACTGGGGGACTAGTCTCTCTCCAGGGTTCGGCTGTAGGACTAGGCCCTCTTCAGGTATACTGCCAGGGCTCCAGGGCTGGACTGGAGAACTAGGCTCTCTCCAGGGGTGGACTGGGGGACTAGGCTCTCTCAGGTTTACCTACCCAGGGGTGGACTGGAGTATTCTCTCTCGGCGCTACATAAACCTCCACATCTACCATGGAGACGCGGCACCAAACAGAGACCTCAATACAGGCTCAATGAACATCAAACTACCTGAAGAGTAAATTAAAACCCCATTGTGTGTTGTGTAGCCTGCAGGGCCTCACTGGGTCCCTGTCAGCGGCCCAAAGCTGGTCTTCCCCGCAGGGGATCTTAGCCCCTTGACTCCAAATAGAAAGGCTGGAGGGTGGATAGGGACGTAGAGATAAAATGCATTCATATCCAAACTTTAAGTGAGTGAATATTACACAGAAATATACCATGTGACCGACATGCAGGGGGAGACTAGGAGTCCCAGGCTCCACTAAGCAGAACAGACGCTTAAACTGAAAATATAACTCTTAAATCCTTCAGCATTTAAAGGTCCCATGGCATGAAAATCTCACTTTATGAGGTTTTCTAACATTAATATGAGTTCCTCTAGCCTGCCTATCGTCCACTAGTGGCTAAAACTTGCGTTTGATGTAAAACGATCACTAGGTATCCTGCTCGCCTTTGAAAAAATTTAACCTCAGGCTGATTTGGAAAGTGGCCCCATATGTTGTGATAAGGGGCCAAGTTACCCCCCCTTTCTCTGCCTTGCCCACCCAGAGGATTTGGCCCGCCAATGAGACAATGAGCTGCGACCATGCGAGCGCCGTGTGTGTGTGTGTGTGTGTGTGTGTGTGTGTGTGTGTGTGTGTGTGTGTGTGTGTGTGTGTGTGTGTGTGTGTGTGTGTGTGTGTGAACACACGGAAATTCCGTTGGCAGTTAATTTCACTATCCATTATTACAGCTCGACTATGGATATTGTGGTACAGATGACCGACATACCTCCATACTAGATGCTGGAACAGAAACTCTGTGAAATCTGTGTCACCAGTGGCGGTTTTAGGCACGGGCGAACCAGGCAGCCGCCCGGGGCGGCATGTTTGTGGGGGGCGGCAAATCACATGGGGGGCGCCACGAGCAGTATAAAAAAAAAAAGCGCTGCGTAGCGCTTGTAGGAAGTCTTGCCCGGGGCGTAACTGGACCTAGAACCGCCACTGTGTGTCACAAACATGGGGGGTGAGGGGAAATGAACATCCATCAACTTTTGACCAATGCCATAACCAGCAGGTTTGGAAAATAATATTTACAATCCATGAATGTATTTTTAGGTTAACAAACAGAATATGCACGTTAACCCTACAATAGTTCAGTTAGCCTAATCACGTAATAGTCATTGTTGCCAGCCAGACATCGCGCTAAGTAATGTAAACCCTAAAGATAACGTTAGCGGTTACACACACTAACGCAAGTGTTTTACACTTCTTTGTTATTTAGATAACCGTTCTGCTTTTGATGTTATGGCGCATAACACATCGTTTCTTTGACGTCTCTGGTATTTCCACAACGAGACTGTAGTTGGGGTTAACTCAGCCATTGTTGAGAAGGAATTGGGGGAAAGGAGCTTTGGCTTTGACTCCCTGAAGTACATGAACTGCGAAATGGAGGAGAAAGGGATTGATGGCAGCAGGCAGCCGGCAGTAGGCAGCGAGCAGCCGGCAGCGGTCAATGAGCGGTTCCGTCTACTTCAGATTGATGTGGAAGTGGAAGAACCAGAGACGTCGGAGAACCCATCACAGTCCTTTGTGATTCATAATATCGTCTGGAGGCGTACACATCTTTTGGCCGTGATAATATGTATTATTTGATTGAGCTATCTATGTATTATATGATATAGATATCTATGTATTATATGATATTATTTATCCAGTAGTGGGGGTCATCTCAGCCATAATTGAGAAGGAATTAGGGGAAAGGAACCTTGGCTTTGACTCCCTGAAGTAGGCCTACATGAAATGCGACATGGAGGAGAAAGGGATTGTTGCCAGCGGGCAGCCGGTAGTGGGCAGCCGGCAGTGGGCAACCGGCAGCAGGCAGCGCGGTTCAGTCTACTTCAGATTGATGTGGAAGTGGAAGAACCAGAGAGGTCGGAGAACCCGACGCAGTCGTTTGTGATTCATCATATCGTCTGGAGGCGCACACAGATTTGTCCGTGATAATATATATTATATGATGTAGACATCTATGTATAATGTGATATCATTTAGATATAGAGGTCCAGGAATCCCGCCGGAGCACCAGGAGTTTTCTAGAATATTTACAGAACATGGCCAAAGGCTGTATGCGCCTCGCCGTTGCGATACATCCACTGTAAACCGAGCACATGGTACTGTGGCCACAAGCTACTCAGGGCCACACCCCCACCCTCCTCCTTGACCCACCTCTCTCCTCATTAAATATGCGACTAGCTTGTAGTGGCTGTAATTCTGCACCACGGCTGAATTTCGGGAACGTCTTCAAAAATTGTGTCACTGTGCCCTCCCCCATCGCTGATGCTGGCTTGGCGAGGAACGGCCACCCCCCTCCTCTGCATTCCCCCATCGACGATGACCTCCAGCCTCATCTCTCCCATAGCCACAACAACAACTCCAGCTGGGATAGAGTCTCCGATGTCTCCCTTTGCGATTTTCCAGCCGAATTTAAGAAACTGGAATATGCTGGCATCAAACTTGCATCTGTGTCAATGATAGCATCGCCACGTCATGGCCGCAGGACGCTAACACCCAGGAGGATGGCGCCCCACCCCCACCACCGTACTGATAGTAGTCCTGAGTATTACTGAGACAAAAAAGGGTTCAGCCGTAGACACAGTATAAAGGAAGTTTCTCATAATCTGCTGAACCCAAGGTTGCCTACGTCAAAGCAGGGCAACTTTCGCATTCATGCTGTAACCACTAAGAGAGTAAACAAAGGGAAACTTAGACACACTGCTAACCTCACAAATCTCATATCTATTGCCTCCAAACCAAAAACAACCTTAAAGCCTATCAACAGCACCATCAGGATGGCTCTACTTAATGTGAGGTCTCTTAATAACAAATCATTTTTAGTTAATGATCTTATTAACACTTCTAAACTGGATTTTATGTTTTTAACTGAAACATGGCTGGAACAAAATAACAGTGCAACCGTTCTGATAGAGACAGCTCCTCCCGACTATAACTTTTTTGATGCATGTAGATCTGGAAAAAGAGGTGGAGGGGTTGCTGCTATATTTAAAAATGTATTTCAGGGGAAACAGATGTTATTTGGTGATTTTCCATCATTCGAATACCTTAGTGCTGTATTGAAATGCTCCCCCAGAGTTCTCCTATTAATTATTTACAGGCCACCCACATATTCTGCAAATTTTTTCGATGACTTCACAGAATTATTGTCTAGCATCTCCACAGAATTTGACTGTCTAGTTATAACTGGTGACTTCAATTTTCATACTGATGATTTGAATGACAAGTGTGCCAAAAAACTTTTGACCATTTTGGACACATTTGAACTGTCTCAACATGTGAAAGAGGCTACTCATTGTAAGGGGCACACTCTAGACCTGGTTATCACAAAGGGCCTCAATGTTTCTGATCTCTCTGTGACTGATCCTTCCTTGTCTGACTACTTTTGTGTTTTCTTTAACATATCTTTTATTCCCGACATACAGACAAAATCAAACACTGTCAAAAAACGGTATATCAATGAAGATTCTAATGTACTTTTTAAAAAGGCCATCTCCTTGCTACCACCTTTAAACCCATGTTCTGCTGATGATCTTGTAGAAAACTTTAATTTGAAAATTTTGAAAGTCATAGATATCATTGCACCTTATAAGGTTAAAACGATTTCTGGAAAGCAAAAGGCACCCTGGAGAAAAGCTGCTTCTGTAACAGCACAGAAAAAAGAATGCAGGAAGGTTGAACGCATCTGGCGTAAAACAAAACTTCATATTCACCATGATATCTATAAAGAGAGCCTCCGTGCCTACAATTTAGACTTAAAAAATGCTAGAGAAACATTTTTCTCCAATATCGTTAAAACCAACACTAATAATGCAAAAACCCTATTTGCAACTGTTGACAGACTGACCAACCCCCCAACAGAAATTCCTCCTGATCTCCATTCCACGCAGAAATGCAATGAGTTTGCAGCTTTTTATATTGATAAAATTGAAGGTATCAGACGCGCCATCAATATCTCCACGTCAAACAAAAATGTTGGACTACCACCCTGTTCAGGCAAAAATTACGTGGCAAGGATGGCATGCTTTGATGTTATAGACTCTCAAAATCTTGTGGAAACTGTGACACAACTAAAGCCATCCACCTGTTGCCTTGATACTATACCTACCAACCTCTTTAAGAATGTTTTCGACTGCCTAGCAGTAGACATATTGCAGATAGTTAACAACTCTCTCCAGTCAGGCAAGTTCCCAAAAGCTTTGAAAACTGCAGTTATTAAACCCCTTTTAAAAAAGCGGAGCCTAGATGCCTCTATTATTAACAACTACAGACCAATATCAAATCTACCCTTCATAAGTAAAATCATTGAGAAAGTTGTCCTCCAGCAACTAAATCACTTCCTGGCATCAACTGGTTGCTATGACACCTTCCAATCAGGATTTCGACCCCTGCACAGCACTGAGACCGCCCTTATTAAAGTTGTAAACGACATCCGTCTTAACACAGACTCTGGCAAAACCTCAATACTAATGCTACTTGACCTCAGTGCTGCATTCGACACTGTAGACCATACATTACTTCTGGAAAGGTTAGAAAACTGGGTGGGGCTTTCAGGCACTGTCTTAAATTGGTTCAGGTCCTACCTACAAAATAGGAACTACTTTGTTTCCATTGG
The DNA here is from genome assembly GCF_026213295.1 of Gadus chalcogrammus. Classification (NCBI taxonomy): domain Eukaryota; kingdom Metazoa; phylum Chordata; class Actinopteri; order Gadiformes; family Gadidae; genus Gadus; species Gadus chalcogrammus. The sequence continues at coordinate 35,222,121 of NC_079427.1, read as the reverse complement.
CGACTTTGTATCAGAATCAACCAACGTGACATGTGGAGTACCACAAGGTTCGATCTTAGGACCCTCTTTATTCAACATCTACATGCTCCCACTAGGGCAAATCATGCAAAATAACAATATTGACCATCATTGCTATGCTGATGACACGCAAATCTATGTATCGCTATCACCAAATGACTATCGGCCCATAGATCTGCTGTGCCAGTGCATTGAGCAAGTGAAGGAATGGATGTGCCGAAATTTCCTTCAACTAAATGAGGACAAAACAGAGATAATTGTATTTGGTTCTAAAACAGAAAGGCTTAAAGTAACCCAACACCTTCACTCTCTGTCCCTGAAAACCTCAATCAAAGCCAGAAATCTAGGGGTTATCATGGATTCAGATTTACATTTTGACAGTCACATCAAATCAGTTACAAAATCGGCATATTATCACCTTAAAAATGTAGCAAGACTTAGAGGGCTCATGTCCACCGAAGACTTACAAAAACTTGTACATGCCTTTATCACTAGTAAGCTTGATTACTGCAATGGTCTCCTCACAGGTCTCCCAAAACAAACTCTGAGGAAGCTTCAGCTTGTTCAGAATGCTGCTGCTAGAGTTCTAACAAAGACCAAAAAATTTGATCATATTACACCAATTCTGAAATCGTTACATTGGCTTCCTGTAGGTCAGAGAATTGATTTTAAAATCATGTTGCTAACCTATAAATCCCTACATGGTTTAGGCCCAAAATATTTAACTGATATGCTTCCACTACATCAGCCTTCTAGACCACTAAGATCCTCTGAGACCAATCTGTTAATTATCCCCAGAGTAAACACAAAACATGGGAAAGCAGGATTTAGTTACTATGCAACAAATAGCTGGAATAAACTCCCAGAGGATTTAAGACTTGCCCCAACTCTGAGCACCTTTAAAACAAGACTGAAGACTTTTATGTTTGCTATAGCCTTCTGCTAAAATCTTAAATACATTGCACTTTCTAAAAAGCTTTTTAACTTTGCCTCTATTTTTTATTTTAATACTAAAATGCCTTTTTAATTTACCCATTTCTTTGCATATGTTTTTCTTTTACTTATCTATTATTATTTTATTTTATTGTATGACAATGTTTATATGTGAAGCACTTTGAGTCTGCCTTGTGTATGAAAAGTGCTATATAAATAAAGTTGCCTTGCCTTGCCTTAGGGGCCCACTAAGTAATATCTATATTAAAGCATCAATAAAGTAGCATGCCTTTAATACAGGGCATTTATGTGTGTGTGTGTGTGTGTGTGTGTGTGTGTGTGTGTGTGTGTGTGTGTGTGTGTGTGTGTGTGTGTGTGTGTGTGTGTGTGTGTGCGTGCGTGTGCGTGTGCGTGTGTGTGTGTTTGTGTGTAGGTATGAGCTGCGTATCATCATCTGGAACACTGAGGATGTGGTTCTGGAGGACACTAACTTCTTGACGGGACAGCAGTCCAGCGACATCTACATCAAAGGGTGGGTCATTAAAGTGACTGATAGATTGGACTTTGTTGTAGCAGCACACCAGCTGATGCAGCTCTGAACTGGCTTTGAGATGTCTACTGTAAGCAATGAATAGTAAACGATCAGCGTGTGTGTGTGTTAGAGCTTAGATCAGGCCCAGAAAATCAAGCTCGACCCGGCCCGAGCCCATGCACGTTCTGTCCGAGCCCGGCCCGACACATTAACTGTAACTAGAAAATGCATTTCCTGCAGAATATGTGGTGAGTGCTGTAGTAGAAAGTGAGGTTGAAAATATTTTTAAATTAAACCACATAGATTAAAGGTTGGGTATGGAATTCTCTTTTTTGGCCATTTTTGCAAGATTACTTGAAATCCTTATCATAACCCACTTACAGCCACTGAGTTAGAAGTACTGACATGAAATTTAAACAAGTCAATCATCTGTGGAACAGACAGGGCTCGAAAAACTCCAGCCAATGATTTCCAGACCCACCGAGTGGCATTGGACAGTAAGTACGTCAATCAAACGGTCGTACTGCACTCCCCCTCCCCCCGCGCGTGACGCCTTCATGCACGTACTCAAAGCTCGTGACCCAGAGCAAGCTTCCGTTTCTTTTTATCCTGCGGTAGCTACTGGAGCTAGTTAACTAGCTAATTCAATTCAATTCAATTCAATTCAAAGTGTTTATTGTCATATGCATAAATGAGACGTTCTCAGTTGTGCAATGAAATTCTTCCTTTGTTTCCACAGACTGAATGCCAAGATTTTTTTTTACAAGATAGATAGAACAAATAATACATTTAAGTTAAAATAAATAAATAAATAAATAAAACAGAATGGTGCTAATCCAAGAAAGCCAAAGTGCGTGAGCAAAATGTAAACAGCTGCGGCAGTCCTGAGGTAGAATACACCTTAACAACAGACTCCTATCTGTTGTTAAGGAGTCTGAGGGCAGTGGGGAAGAAAGAGTTATTTAGTCTTGAAATTTTGGACTTCATACTTCTATACCTCCGTCCTGAGGGTAGAAGTGTAAACAGTCCATGCTGGGGGTGGGTGGGGTCCTTGAGTATGGTGGCAGCTCTCCTGTGGACTCTGCAGTGGTAGATGCTCTGCAGAGAGGGCAGTGGGGTTCTGATGATCCTCTCTGCAGTCTTTACCACTCTCTGCAGTCGTCTGCGGTCCAAAGCGGAAGTGCTGCCGTACCAGACGGTGATACAGCCGGTCAAGATGCTCTCAACAATGCAGCTGTAGAAGTTTCTGAGGATCTCAGGCAACATGCCAAACTTCCTCAGCCTCCTCAGGAAGTACAGCCGTTGTTGGGATTTCTTAACCAGCTGTGTGGTGTTGAGTGTCCAAGTGAGGTCGTCGCTGATGTGGACGCCGAGGTACTTGAAGCTGTTCACCCTCTCTACTTCAAGCTCCCCGATGAACAGTGGCCGATGAGGTTTCCTTTTCTTCCTCAAGTCCACTATCATCTCTTTGGTCTTGTCCTTGTTGAGGATGAGGTTATTGTCCTCACACCATGACACCAGACTGGCCACCTCCCTCCTGTAGGCCGCTTCGTCCCCGCCCGTGATGCGCCTATCACTGCGGTGTCGTCCGCAAACTTCAGGATGGTGTTGTCTATGTGGGAGGCGACACAGTCATGAGTGAACAGGGTGTAGAGGATTGGGCTGAGCACGCAGCCCTGTGGCATGCCAATGTTTGTGATGATGCTGGCTGAAGTCCTATTTCCAATCCTGACAGATTGGGGCCTGCCAGTCAGAAAGTCCTGGAGCCAGTCACAGATGGTGACTGGCACACACACACACAGATGGTGGGGTGCAGACCTAATGTAGACAGTTTGTCTGTGAGTTTGTGGGGGATGACTGTATTGAAGGCGGAGCTGTAATCCACAAAGAGCGTCCTGATGTAGGAGTCTTTATTTTCCAGATGGGAGAGGGAATAGTGGAGAACAGCAGCGACAGCATCAGAGGTGGACCTGTTGGGCCGGTAGGCATATTGCAGGGGGTCCAGGGTGTCTGGTATTCTGCTCTGAATGTGGGTCAGCACCACTCTCTCAAAGCACTTCATAATGATTGGAGTGAGTGCTATTGGTCTGTAGTCATTCAGGCAGCTTGGTGGGCTCTTCTTTGGAACAGGGATGATGGTTGTGGTCTTGAAACAGGAGGGAACTGTGCAAAGGCTGATGGAAAGGTTGAAGATGGATGTGAGAACATCAGCCAGCTCGTTGGCGCATGCTCTGAGAGCTCGCCCAGGGATGTTCTCTGGTCCGGCTGCCTTGCGAGGGTTGATGTTCCTCAGGACTCTGTGTACCTGTCCTGATGAGACGGTTGGTGGGGGGAGAGGGGGAGGGTGCTCCTGGTGTGTGAGGGCCTCCTCTCTGTGGTGGGGCTGGAGGTCTCGAAGCGGGTATAGAAGGTGTTGAGCTCATCCGGCAAGCTGTCTGTGGAGCTGATGGTGCTGGTGGTGGTCCTGTAGTCAGTGATGTGCTGCAGGCCTTGCCACATCCGCCCGGAGTCAGCAGTGGAATAGAAGCCATCCAGCTTCACTCTGTACTGCCTTTTGGCTGCTCTGATGGCTTTTTCCAGAGCATACTTCGCAGCTTTGTACTCTGTCTCATTGCCTGATTTAAATGCAATAGAGCGAGCATGCAGCATGTGGCGTACCTGACTGTTAATCCAGGGCTTCTGGTTGGGAAACCTCTTGACTTGTATGGTGGGCACGATGTTGTCAACACAAGTGCTAATATACCCAGTCACATACTCAGCATAGTCCTGTATGCTGACAGAAGAGTCCTCCAGTGTGGCTGCAGCTTTAAACACATCCCAGTCTGTCTGAGCAAAACAGTCCTGCAGGATGCTCTCAGTGTCTGGTGTCCAGAGTTTGACTTGTTTAGTCTCAAGGTTTGTCTGTTTCAGCCTTTGTCTGTATGCAGGATACAGGAACAAAGAGATGTGGTCTGAGTGCCCGAAGTGGGGGCGGGGTGCGGCCCTGTAGGCACCACGTATGCTGCTGTAAACATGATCCAGTGTGTTATTATCACGGGTGGGAATATCCACATGTTGGAAAAATTTGGGGAACACAGTCTTTAAGTTGCAGTGGTTAAAGTCGCCAGCGGCGATGAACGCAGCATCAGGATGAGCTGTCTCGTGCGCGCTGATGACGTCATAGAGTTCGCTGAGCGCTGCCGTGGAGTTGGCGCGTGGGGGGATGTAAATAGCAGCCAAAAACACAGCAGTAAATTCCCTTGGTAGATGGTAGGGACGGCATCTCAACAGTAAAAACTCCACATCTGGCGAACAATGCTTATGCACACCACGAGTTGTTGATAAAAACACACACTCCTCCCCCTTTGACTTTACCGGAGGCTGCAGTCCGGTCTGCTCGGTGTACGGAGTGAGTCTGTAGCTGAAAGGCGCAGTCTGAGACTTTGTCTGAGAGCCAGGTCTCGGTGAAGATTAGAGCGCAACACTCTCTTACTTCCCGATGAGTTGTAATCCTGGCCCTTAGCTCGTCCAGCTTGTTTCCAGAGACCGCACGTTAGCTAGCAGGAGGCTGGGTAGCGGTGGTCGGCTAGCGCAGGCTTTTAGCCTAGCATGAAGCCCCCCCCTCTTGCCCCGCCTGTGTCGGCGTCTCCGACGCGCTATCCTGGGGTCAGCTAGCTCGCTTGAGCCTGGTGATTCGGGGTCTTCCCGGGATTGATGGTGGTTGTGATGGTGGTTGCCGTGGTAACGGATAATGTTTTGCGGCAGAGCGAACAAACACGTCTGCCTCGCCATGGTAGCTAATGGCTCGCTCTCGCACACTGTGTTCGCTCGTGCATTATTGCGCGTCCATGTACTTGGAATGGGTGGAGTCAGAGTCAGCGCTGAAGGAGAGGGGGTAGGACCATTTGAGTTGTGTATTTTCAAAATCTGCTGGCGTTTCGCAAATCCCATACCCAACCTTTAAGACATAAAGAAACATTAAATGGCTTAAATCAATTGAAGGGATTTGAACAAAAGTCCAAAAGTCTAAATGGAGTAAACAATGTAAACATGCACACCATTCAAGAAAAAGTAAATGGTTGGACACAAATAAAGTTACAGCTGAATGAAATGCGCAAAGCATTGCTAAAAATGCAGAGTAGATTAAAAGTAGCTCAATAGAGTGGGAAAAACCGCCCAATCTGGCAACACTGCCTGAACGTCCTCCAAAAGTAGCCCAATCTGCTGAAATTGTGTAGATTTGTGTGTAGTGTGTGTAGATTTGTTAAATGGTTTGAATGAAGGGAAAACGGTTGAAATTAGACCGAGTTACGATGACTTAAGTAATTTAAATGTCAGAATGGGCAGACGGCTTCAATGGGACCAACTGTAGAATATGACGGTTTGAAACTAAAACTGTGATTCTGAAGAAAGTTTAAATGATATCGAAATTCCATTTCGATATTATTGAAGATACAAGTGTGTAGATTTGTTAAATGGTTTGAACGAAGATAAACAGCTGAAAATTGATTTAGTTACATCTTAAACATTTGAAGTACCAGGCTCTGCCGTCCTCCCATTGACTCCCATGTTAAAAAAAAATATATATTTTAAAAGTAGAATATCTTAAAAAGTATTAAATATTTAAAAAATCTGAAAAGAAGCGCACGATTCCAAGCTATTCTGAATATTTTAAAATATGAATGGAGTCTGGTGAAAAATTTAGGAAGGAGAAAGGTCCCAAATTTTGTAGGGAATAAGAAAGAAAGAAAGAAAGAAAGAAAGAAAGAAAGAAAGAAAGAAAGAATAAAACTTATGAAGAACAATAGTTGAGCGCTGCATGCAGCACTCACCTAATTATGAGCCCGAGCCCGATTTCAACCCAACATTTTTTTTTAATACATGTGTAACTTTGTTCACATTTGTTACTTAGGCCAACCCTGCTAAATATATATGTAAGGGTTAATGTATAGAACGCCGGTCATTATCGGGAAAATAAGCCCTGACAGGGCGAACAGGACACCGACGTGCAGCGGAGGTGTCTTGCTTCGCCCTGAAGGGGCTTATTTTTGATAATGACCGGCGACGTTCTATACGTTATCCCATTTATTACAAGGCTACTTGCCAAAACGAAAAAATAACATCACATGGTGTGTCTTTTAACAATTTATTTGTTACCAGCATTCGTTAGTAGTGTTGATCAGCAGAGAAATAGTCTGTGAAAGACTTTGACGTCGCTTAGCAACCGAAGACGCTGGGGTTGACAAGTTACCGGACTACTACCCATGCAAGTGCACCCATGCAACGGAGCGTTCCATTGCATTGAGAACACCCGTGTATTTAGGCCTATAATATTTCTGTTCATGGCCTAGATTTCCCCTCAGATTAGGCCAATAAAGCAATGATCAAAACAACAAACGCTCGATCAAAGGCCTAGCCCGACCCGGCCCGAGGATAGAGGTGGGAAATATCGGCTCGCGGGTCGGGTCGGGCTTAGGCAGACAATCTAAACTCTGGTGTGTGTGTGTGTGTGTGTACTTGTGTGTGTGTGTGTGTGTGGGTGTGTGTGTGTGTTTGTGTGTGTACGCGTGTGTGAGCATGTCTGTGTCTGTATGGACTGTGTTGTGTTGATTTGTGTGTGTGTGTGTTCAGATGGCTGAAGGGTCTGGAGGAGGACAGACAGGAGACAGACGTTCACTACAACTCTCTGACTGGAGAAGGAAACTTCAACTGGCGCTTCGTGTTCCCCTTCCATTACCTCCCCGCTGAGAAGGTGAGGAGAGAGAGAGGAGAGCGGAGAGAGGTCTCTGTCCTCTGGAGGCTGCTTTGTGAGAGAGGTCTTTTTCTTCTGGAGGCTGCTCTGTGTGTGGATAGAGGTCTCTGTCCTCTGGAGGCTGCTCTATGTGTGGAGAGGGGTCTCTGTCTCTGGAGGCTGCTCTATGTGTTGAAAGATGTCTATGTCCTCTGTGGGCTGCTCTGTGAGGAGAGAGGTCTCTGTCCTCTGGAGGCTGCTCTGTGAGGAGAGAGGTCTCTCCTCTGAAGGCCACTCTATGTGTGGAGTGGTCTCTGTCTCTGGAGGGCTGCTCTGTAAGGAGAGAGGTCTCTGTCTCTGGATGCTGCTCTGTGCGTCTGTATGAGCTGAAGGTACGACTCCACTCAGTTGAAAATATGCTCAGCAGCGAATGAGACTGATTCAGCAGATTCTGACCCAGACGTTTTAATATTAGAAACAGCCAATAAAATGAGGACAAGAGATATTCTCAGTGAGCTGTGATGAGGGACGGCTGCGCAACAGAGAACAGAAAGACACAGACAGCAGGAGATAGGATATGAACATGAGGTAGAACATGAAGGGCGAGCAGATGAGAGAGAGCAGTTGTTTCATCCTCCAGCATCATTTAAATCTTTGAACTTCAGTATCTAGTATAGGAAGTATAGGAAATTATTACAATCTAAAATGAAAAAATAGTTTGATATTTCACTTTTAGCTTTTTAATTCAAGCTCATGTAGTACACATTGGAAAATGTGTCACACATATGTCCTGTAATAAGGGAAATCCATGTTGAATATTCTCGAGGCATGGAAATGGTCAAATGTCCAGTTTTCAGAACAAGAGTAATGTGAAAGACCCCTTTCAGAATGAGCTATTTGTTTTCATGACCAATATGGTCAAACCACAGTGCGCTCCTGTCTTTGTCACTGCAAGCCGTCTTACACCTGATTGGGGCGGGTCCGTCTTTTTTTCTGTTGATGATATTAAGGAGGTGTGTGTGTGTGTGTGTGTGTGTGTGTGTGTGTGTGTGTGTGTGTGTGTGTGTGTGTGTGTGTGTGTGTGTGTGTGTGTGTGTGTGTGTGTGTGTGTGTGTGGAGGTGCTGGTGATCTCCAAGCGGAGCAGTATCTTCTCTCTGGACTGTTCTGAACAGAAGCTGCCGGCCGTTCTGGTTCTCCAGGTCTGGGACTTCGAGAGGCTGTCCTCAGATGACTTCCTAGGTATGTGTGTGTGTGTGTGTGTTTGTGTGTGTGGGGGGGGGGGGTAAATATATGAATATATACATTCCCATTCATTGTCTGGGTGACCCCATTTATTTTGAACAGTTTTCAGGTATGCTAACATAATTGCACATGGGTTTTCTAATCATCAATTAGCCTTTGAACACAATTAGCTAAACAATGTACCATTATAACACAGGAGTGATGGTTGCTGGAAATTGGCCTCTGTAAACCTATGTAGTTATTCCATTAAGAATCAGCCGTTTCCATCTAGATTAGTCATTTACCACATCAACAAGGTCTAGACTGTACTTCTGATGAATTTACCACATTAACAATGTCTAGACTGTACTTCTGATAAATTGTATGTAATCCTCATTGAAAAAAGACATTTCTAAGTGACCCCAAACTTTTGAATGGTAGTGTATATGTGTGTCTATGTATTTGTTTGTGGCAGGCTCGGTGGAGCTGGACCTCCACTCCTTCCCCAGGGGGGGTAAGTCGTCTAAGAGCTGCAGGCAAGAGGCGCTGCAGGAGGCAGGGGACCGCATCTCCATCTTCCAGCAGAAGAGATCCAGGGGCTGGTGGCCCTTAGAGAAGGCTGGGGAACTCACCGTACGACACACACACACAAACATTATAGTGAGGGCCCTTAGAGAAGGCTGGGGACCTCACCGTACAAAACACACACTACTACACTTGGGGCCCTTAGAGAAGGCTGGGGACCTCACTGTACCATATTATATAGACTACATACACATCTACTAGCCCACACAAACTCTCAAACATATATACACTACAAACACACACACATGTATACAAAGATCTTCATTCATACATCTATGACCCATCTGCAATGTTTGATTGGCATGATGCGGCCCCTCCCAGGGTAAGGTGGAGGCGGAGTTTCACCTGGTGACATCAGAGGAGGCCGAGAATCACCCGATTGGTCGAGCCCGCAAGGAACCAGAACCTCTGGATAAACCAAAGTAAGACATTGCCTAACCTGACGCTTGATCATTGTGTGTCAAAAAAATGGTTCAACGCGCCTAACGCGCCTACACAGCTAGATGAGCCCGCCCAAAACTTATTTTCCTCCGCTACTTTTCTTTTGCTCCACAAACATGGCTGAGATCACCACCATCGCTGCGCTGTATTTGTTGTGGGAGTTCGAGGAGAGTAGGAAACCCAAACGCTGCAGTGTTTTGGTGCATGATAGAGCTTAGATTGGGCCCAGAAAATCAAGCCCGATCCGGCCCGTGCACGTTCTGTCCGAGTCCCGCCTGGCCCGACACATTAACTCTAATCATGAGCCCGAGCCCGATTTCAACCCGACATTTTTTTTAATACATGTAATAACTTTGTACACATTTGTTACACATTTGTTACTACTATTATTTACAGCCCGACCCGGCCTGCGGGTCGGCTCGGGCTCGGGCTCGGGCAGACAATCTAAACTCTAGTGCATGACATCCTCTGTAGGCGCTCACAGCTGGTAGAGTTTAACCACCTCCTCATCGTTTCAGCACACACTGAAACGATGACTTGGTCGTCAATGTTCTTTCTGCTTCTGTGCGTCCTCGGCTCCGTCTCTCTGCCAGTGACATCGGGTCAAGCTCAACGCTGTTTGGCTATTGCGGCTAAGCGTCACGCGTAGGAGCGTAAAAAGTAAATTTTTTGGAACTCTGTGCGTTGGGCGTTTTGGTGCGTTGGCCGCGTTATTTAGGTGCGTAAAACGCGTTTAACGCGGCCAACATGCTGCTTTAGCGCGTGTAACGCATCTACGCGCCTAAACCAATGGTTCCCTATGCAAAAATGGTTCCCTAATGCATAGAAAATGCAAAAAGATTTTCTATGCCTCTAACGCTCGTAACGCGTTGAGTGTGGCCGTACCTACACCTGGACTAGACTTTTCTGGACTAGACTCACCTGGACTAGACCCACCTGGACTAGACTCTACTATTTTGAGTATCCAAGCTCTGGTATTTTGAGTATTTTTACAGAATTTGACTGTAGAGACTGAGACTGAGGGTGCAGAGACCAAACTACTTCTAGTTCATTTACTTCTGCACTACACTTTCCCCAACCTGACAACCATTAATACATGTATCCTACTTAAAAATGCAAATGTATGTTATTGTCATTAATTATTTACGACACTAAGTGTGCCATTTTATTTTTTATATGGTAATTTCGATCTGGCTTTAGGGGAACGTCCAGGACATGACTTGTACTCACCACCATGTGATCGCGTGTGTGTGTGCGTGTGTGTGTGTGTGTGTGTGTGCGTGTGTGTGTGTGTGTGTGAAGCCGTCCAGACACATCTTTCTCGTGGTTTGTGAATCCCTTCAAGTGCTTCTTCCACCTCATCTGGCGGAACTACAAGAAGTACATCATCGCCGCCCTCATCCTCCTCATCACTGCCCTCTTCCTTGCCCTGATCCTCTACACGCTGCCAGGTGCCATCTCCCAGAAGATGGTCAATGGATAACACACAATTTATAGTATCCACATTATCAGTTAGTTGTCTTCTATAACTGTATGTTTAGTTGAATATGTGCTCTAGCCATTACCACTGCTGCAACAAAGAGAACATGCTTATACTGTTAGTTGACAGCCTAATTAAAGGATAACCTGATGCTACATGATACTACTGTTGGTTTGTAGCCTGAATTAAGCTAACATGCTAATACTGCAAGTGTATAGCTTGGTAAAAGCTAACATGCTAAAACTGGTGGTATATCTAGTAGGAGAGTATTTAAAGAGCAAGTAAACCGAATGTTTCAGTTGGAATTAAAACACACAGCAACTTTGTGATATTTCTTAGAGCCATTGTAGTGTATGAGGGTTAAAATAAGAGATGTTGTATTTAGGTGGTAGGTGTTGTACTATAAGTGTCCAATATTTAATCCTCACTAGGACGCAGACATTAAAATAAACAGCTGCTTAGGTAGAGTTCCACACATCCACTCACAACATGGCCTTATACTATTGGTGTCCGAGAAGCTTAACCAGTGTTAACAAAAAAATCACAAGAAGTCGCTATTGGTTTTCTGAAAAGTCGCTAGAACGTGCTAGTTTGCAGTGTCGTGATGTGTACACTAACACGTACTCAGGTATAAAATGCAATGTTCACAATAATATCACCACGTTTAAAGCAATTGATTTTTGAATTTTTGGGACACTGGCTCTTTAATGATTCACTTTATTTTCCTATTTCTATCCTCTCAATATTTATTTGATGAATTATGTTAACATACCCATAGCTGTAGATAGCAGTTTGAATCAAAAAATTATACTTAATAATTGTTAGAAGCAGCAATTCTTGACATCTGTGATATTTAGTAGTGATTTTTTAAATTTAAAACAAGAACCATTATCTATTTCCACATCGGGTTTCTAGGATTGAAATACTATGAATATCAAATAATGAACCAGACCCAGAGTTAACCTTCGTTTTTCATCATTTTAACAGTCATTACATTTGGTTGCATGTCGATGACATCATACAACCCTTACCAGCGATCATCCGGGTAAACAGGCAAACACACAATCCACACTTCACTAGCCAGACCCTGACCCATGTCAGCAGGACCCTGACCCATGTGTCAGGGGCAGGGTTGGAATTTCACGACGGCCATGGCCGTCGTTGCCCCGCACTTTGGCCTTGATGCCCTTCTGAAAATCGTATGCCCATCGGCCACTGTGGCCTCGGTGCCCCTCGCTCTGCCCGTTTTGTTTATTTCTTTCCCCCCTGCCTCTGCCCTCTCCTGTCAAGTCCGCCCCGACAACGGAATGTTAGTACATGTACTTGATTTGTCACAACAGTAACGTAATCAACAAGTGTGACCAATAAAATGCAAGCGTTAAAGGTCCCATGGCATGCTACTTTATGGATGCTTTAATATAGATATTAGTAGGCCCCAAACACAGTATTTGAAGACGTTCCCGATATTCAGCCGTGGTGCAGAATTACAGCCACTACAAGCCAGTCGCACATTGAGCTTTCCCCAATTGTGCCATTTCGGTGTATGCAGCTTTAATGCAAATGAGGAGGAGAGAGGCGGGTCAAGGAGGAGGGTGGGGTGTGGCCCTGAGCAGCTTGCAGTCACGGTACCATGAGCTGTTTACAGTGGATGTATCACAATGGCGAGGCGCAAACAGCCTTTAGCCGTGTACTGTAAATATTGTAGAACCCACGGGAGTCCTGGAGCTCCATATCTAAATAATATCATATTATTAGGGGTGTGAATCTTTGGCTTCAGACGATTCGATTAACGATTCAGTAGTTGGCGATTCGATTCAAGGACAATTTTTTTTTTTTGGAACGATTCGATTCGATTCGATTCTGTAAACCACGATTCGATTCAGTAACTTTGAACCAAAATTCTATATCAGTGAAATAAACATGCAATAATGTGACACCCTGTCATGGGTAGATGTGTTGGAGCGTCTTGAACTAGGTGGAAAATCACTCAGGAGCCGACGAGAAGTTTGGAAAAAGATGGGATCTTTTATTTTCCCCATTTAAGGCCCATAAGGCAATAAAACGAAAATCAACAAAAATAAAAATATTTTTCACTAAACAAACTGAATGGGCTTGACTGGACCTTTGTATTATTGCTAGATTTTGGCGTAGCCAAAATATACAAAAACTGCAATAAACATAATTACAAAAACTCGGGGTCACTTCCGGTTTACCCGGAAGTTCAGTGATGTTGCTAGGTACGCGTCCTGCGTCGCTGACGCATTAAAATCTGAAAGGACGCACTAAACTCACTATCCATGCGTCCCGGGGACGCATCTCATTTTCCCCATGAAAAACGATACATTGTGAACATTAAACAACTCGTGTTTAATCACAGTAACTGGCCAAAGAAACCTTCTTGTGAGCAGACCGGACAAGCGCTGTTTCAACCCTCTGCGCATCTACTAGACGTGATCCCCTGTACGAAGTATCGCGACATGCTAATATAGCCGCTACCAAAACAACTAGCTCGTCACCGCTGATTTCATTTCAACAATTAAAAATACGAGTAAATAAACCCACGTTTCCACCATTTTGTTTTGATTTGAATTCTTGTCATTTATTTTGGTGCTATTTGTGATGCTACAAAAATCCTGTTTGATTTGAATGTAATATGTCATGCCACTGTGACAGTTCTGCAATAAACTTTTCAGATTTTGAATTTTATTTGTTTAATTTCAGATACATTTTGAACATACATTAATATATCCGTTTATTATAACCATATCATACCACCATCAAGGAGTTTAACACTATTAATTTAATTTAAGAAATAGAATAATAATAAAAAAGAAACACATTTTTTAAACTGGGGAGTCGGGACCCATTGAATTTCTCGGGGACCCACCCAACTCGCCACCTGTGGGTCCCGGGGACTCACTACATTGAAAACCTATCAACATCACTGAAGTTATGACGTTAATTTAAACCCCGTTGACGCGGCACACATTCCCTAATACAAAGTCTAGAGAGACGCTGATAAGACGAACATTTACGCTGTGTTAACATGTAACTTTTAAACTAAATAAACAAACCTGGAATTTGACAACGACATACTTGTTTGAATGGTTATTGCAACAGAACAGGTGACGTTAATGGTAAATGGTATTAAACAGAACGTTGTAATGATGGTACTTGCAAGATTGTATTAAACTGCCGTAGCGCGCATGATAAATGACATGGTTGATAAATGATTTTAAAACAGTAGGAAGGTAACGGAATACATAGTCAAACAAGACAAACACACACAGGCAACATTGACGGAAGCTATGCGCCCCGTCACACACCCCTTGTAAATTTTACCATTATTCTTTGCGAAGCCAAAATGCTTCCACACTTTGGATTTCAAGTTTGCTGGTGCATTAACAATCTCGCTGCCGCTCTCTGCCATGTTTGAAATGCACCAGTAGAGGGTGAGGGAGAAAAAAAACTCTCGTTGGACTTCCTTGCAAGCTGACTAGCTGATGACAGAGTTACGGATTACCGAGCTGCACTTCACAAAATAAACGTGTAAACTAAGTCTTAAAACCTTAATCATAATATATTCATACGATTTAAAGCATCTATATCGATTATTGGTGAAGCCAAAGCAATTCATTCTATTTATTTATTTTAGCAGATCGATTTAGTTGAATCTGTAGGACTGACAATCGATTCATCGATGCATCGCATGAATCGTTACACCCCTAGTTGATTCTCAACAAACTATCAGTCGATGTTCAACTAAGCATTAGTAGAGAGGTCTTAGGACTGTCAAATTAAAGTGAAAACAGTTGAGAACAGTAGACACTCTACAAACTAGTAACAGTACAAAATAGAGACAAGTTTTGCACTGGATGACCGCAAAGTGAAATAAACAACACATAAGCAGCATATCAGAAAAGAAAGCAACTTTATTATTTAAAAAAAAAACTAAACTTTAACAGAACTTTTTTTACAAAGGAAGAGTTCAAAGAGTCAAAAGAACCAAGAATACTATAAACCGTTTGAACAGATACAACAAAAACTTTTTTTTCAAAAATAAATTAAAACACTCTCCTTTCTCCTCTGTCCATTTCAGCCTATGATCAATGCCAAGCTCTGCTTCCTATGTCTGATAGGAACGCCTTATGTCCTTGACAAGCCTGCCAAGGACACCTTCTGAATTTTTCCTCGCTAACCAGTAGGTCCACTCAATAAAGCAGCGCTGCTCTTTCAAGGCCTTCTCCGACCGATTCCCCCGCATTCTACAAATTTCCTTTTTATAGGTCTGCCACACTCTCTCGAGGTTCTGGGTATGGAGTCCTGTCTGAGGGTCAACATAATGTTGGCTGTGGTTCACCCTGACATGCCTGTAGCCCTCTGTGGCGAGACCGGCATACGCTCTCCACTCATCACTTACGACGAGACTGTTGCGCTTCACATGCTTTTTGATGATAGGAACAAGGGTCTCCTTATTTCGTCTCTGCACGAGGCGAAGAATAGGACGCCTGTCAGACCGTTTGATTTGGAGCATTCCAAAGACCCATGTCCTTTTTCTCCTCCAGCTGTTCCCGAAGCGCCCTCTTCCGTACTGCCAAAACACAATGTAAATGTTATAAAATAAATAATACCCTAGTCAAATATAAACATAATCAAGAAAACCACTCAATGTTATATTACAGCCAGTGAGAAGTAGGATGAGTATGCTAATTTCCAAATGATATAAATAATGGAGTAATATAAAAACTTTTGTTTTTTTAAGTTTGGAATGCATATTATTATTAGTATGTGTTGTTGCATGTCAACAGTGAATGAGTTGATAACTCTTTCATGCATTGAACTACCTGACAGTTACCTAGAAGTTGCATTATTACCTTGATATGATATAGCCTACGGCCTAATTTTTGAGTTTATGCTCTTTTCTTCCTATTTCTTATTTCAGCTTGCTCTACCTGAAAAAACTATAATGTAGCCCATGTTTTCTTAAGGTATAGATTAGTTATAGCAAATAGTATCAAAACACTCCGAGGCGTCTTCCATACTTCTTGAAAGATGCATACAGCACACAAGTCATGACCTTGTAACTTTTCATCGGCCCCTCCAATATGCCGATTTGCATGTGAATACAGTACATAGTGCTATTTATTTGATTAGATTAACATCATCAAGTACTTAAATTAATAATTTATTTCAACTGGTTAAAACCATTCCAGGGAAAATATTTTGAATGGTGAGGCTTTAAATACAAATTCAGAAAATTCAGAAATTATGTTCAAAGAGCCAAACTTCCACAATAATTAATCTAAAAGTAAAGCTTAAAGATTTCTCTTGAAGACAATTGATATTTCAACATTAAGTTTTTCTCTCAGGACCGCAGTCGCTCACTATCTTCCGAAAAGGACTCAAGACTCACCTGTTCAGAGTTCACCTCGACTCTGCATAGCCACCTTTCCTCTTCTGACCACCATTGTACACTGTATTGTAGTGTATTGTATTGTATTGTATTGTATTGTATTGTAGCACTTAATAGTATTGTATTGTATTGTATTGTATTGTATTGTATTGTAGCACTTAACTGTGTAGCAACTGCAGCAGCTGCTATCATGTCTGTAATACAGGGAATTGATTAGCCTAGCGATTGTGGTACTTGCACTTGGTTCTATGAACATCCTTTCTGTACCGACAGCGATATATTGATGCACTTCTTATGACAAATGTACTTATTGTAAGTCGCTTTGGATAAAAGTGTCTGCTAAATGCCCTAAATGTAAATGTAAATGTAATGTTTTTAATAAAATCCAAAACAAGAACTGAGGAAAGATCCGATTTTTGAGGAGTTGAAATTGAATGACCCCATATTTAGTGAAGTATATTACAAATATACCTTGCGCCTATGGCAGAACTTGCTCTCGTCAATGTGGACGATAGCGTTGACTCCACCAATTTTCTGGCCTTTTTTTTCTCCTGTGCCTTTTAAGGCTTTTTAGGCAAATTCTTCGCAGTTTTTTGGACATCATTGAGAGTGTAGCAGTGCTTTTAGTGATGCCATCCTGAAGCATGTCTACCTGCCGTAGCTGCAAACCCTGTGCAAATCTACAAAGAAAACAACAATTTAATCAGAACTGTTTACATACACAAAGAAAATATGTGCTTGTTTGATCAATCCGTAAATCTACTCTAGTCACAAAGCTTTTTCTACTGAAAAACTACTGTTGCAACTTGCAACTATAGTTTCAGCTTAAATTGTACAAACATTACACACTCTGAACCTAGAACTGTAATCTGTGAAATACTGCCAGGGCTCCAGAGTGCGCCTAATTTGGGCGCACATGCGCCTAGAATTCGGGGTAGTGCGACCAAATATTTTATTTGGGCGCACCGGTGCGACTGAAAATGTATCTGGTATAATTATTATTATTTATTTTTTTAGAGCAGTCTATTCATTATATTGTAATAACCACGGAAGAGGCAGTGAATGAAGTATTGATTAGACAGCGATTTATTAGACACCTAATAAACCGTTGGAACACGGTAGACCGGTAACAATAGAAACGCCGGGAAACAAACCCGCGAAGCCCAATCCAGGGGCCTGTACTACGAAGCTCGATTAGAGGGTTAGCGAGGTATGTTGAGCTGAAAGCCTAGGTTAGCTGTACCATGAAAGTCGATCTCTTTAAGCGTCGCTGTATCAACATGGTGACTTACGCTCGCAACCAAACCTGGTCGGGAGCAGCTTTTCAGCGAGTCTACCCGGAGATCGGCTACTTATATCGGCGTGCGCAGCTTCCTAGCCCCTCCTCCGATAATGGCGTCACCATTTGTGGGTGTTCCCATGGACCTCAACGCACTTATCGTACAGGCGTCTCTCCGGAGACAGAGGGTTTTTCGGGACAGAACCGATCCCTTGGCATTGTCTGACGATATTCTTTATGAGAGATATACATTTGGCATTTATTTAAGGCATTTATTTAATGGTCAAGATATTATTAATCAATGGCGTAAATATCGACGGTGCAACCGGTGCAGCTGCCCGGGTTGCCCCCCCCCCTCAACAACTCAGCGCAAGGCAGGCACGGTCCAAACCCCCCCCTCAACAACTCAAAACTTGGGTGCACCATAAATACGTGCTGGTGCACCCAAATTAAAAATTTAGGCGCACCAGTGCACCCAAGGAAAAAGTTAGTCTGGAGCCCTGACTGGAGTTGGAGAAAACCTAAAATGATTACCTGTGAATGTACTTCATCCATGTGAAGAGACTACAGTGTGAGTTTGAGAAAAGAGACTCGGTCCTTACACTTCTCCTCAAACGTCCACATCTTTTACGACGGCACTCCCTGAAAATTGCAAACAAATTGGAAATTTAAATGATGTCTATAAGTTTGACATGTATAAGTCTACCAACTGCTCAGCCTAAAACATTGTGGCAATGTAAATAATCCTAATTGATGATCATGACATAAATTATAACTTGATCAAATAGATATCTTAAAACTTAAACTAGCTTGATACTACATATCAAGCTAGCCGGCTATTCGCTGTGTACAATCTTATTCAACATTTCAATCATGCATTACAAGGGTGTAGGATTAAGTGTATAGTTCTTCCTACTTGTTTCAGGCATATCAATTAAATATATCTAATTTTTTGTTTATTTTTATTTTCTGTGAATTGATTTGAACATCATTTTTGTCTATTGTATTTAAAAATGTTTTTCAGGGGAAACAGATGTTATTTGGTGATTTTCCATCATTCGAATACCTTTGTGCTGTATTGAAATGCTCCCCCAGAGTTCTCCTATTAATTATTTACAGGCCACCCACATACTCTGCAAATTTTTTCAGAATTATTGTCTAGCATCTCCACAGACTTTGACTGTCTAGTTATAACTGGCGACTTCAATTTTCATACTGATGATTTTAATGACAAGTGTGCAAAAAAACTTTTTACCATTTTGGACACATTTGAACTGTCCCGACATGTGAAAGAGACTACTCATTGTAAGGGCCACACTCTAGACCTGGTTATCACAAAGGGCCTCAATGTTTCTGATCTCTCTGTGACTGATCCTTCCTTGTCTGACCACTTTTGTGTTTTCTTTAATATCTTTTATTCCCGACATACAGACAAAATCAAATACTGTCAAAAAACGGTATATCAATGAAGAATCTTATGTACTTTTTAGAAAGGCCATCTCCTTACTACCACCTCTCAACCCATGTTCTGCTGATGATCTTGTAGAAAACTTTAATTTGAAAATTTTGAAAGTCATGGAAGTCATTGTCCGGCAGTAGCTCAGGAGGTAGAGCGGGTTGGCTGGTAACCTGAAGGTTGCTGGTTCGATCCCCGGCTTCTCCTAGCTGAGTGTCGAGGTGTCCTTGACAAGGTACCTAACCCTGACTGATGTCGTGATGTCGACAGCTGCTGCTGGAACAGAGACTTCCAACTCTCCAGCAGTAGCGCCCCAAGGCCAGATATGCGCCTAGCGGGAAAAACTGATGATGATGATGATGTCATTGCACCTTATAAGGTTAAAACAATTTCTGGAAAGCAAAAGGCACCCTGGAGAAAAGCTGCTTCTGTAACAGCACAGAAAAAAGAATGCAGGAAGGTTGAACGCATCTGGCGTAAAACAAAACTTCATATTCACCATGATATCTACAAAGAGAGCCTCCGTGCCTACAATTCAGACTTAAAAAGTGCTAAAGAAACATTTTTCTCCAATATCATTAAATCCAATAATAATAATGCAAAAACCCTATTTGCAACTGTTGACAGACTGACCAACCCCCCAACACAAATTCCACCTGATCTCCATTCCACGCAGAAATGCAATGAGTTTGCAGCTTTTTATACAATTGAAGGCATCAGACGCGCCATCAATATCTCTACTTCAAACAAAAATGTTGGACTACCACCCTGTTCAGGCAAAAGTAACGTGGCAGGGATGGCATGCTTTAATGTTATTGACTCTAAAACTCTTGTGGAAACTGTTACACAACTAAAGCCATCCACCTGTTGCCTTGATTCTTTACCTACCAACCTCTTTAAGAATGTTTTTGACTGCCTAGCAATAGACATATTGCAGATAGTTAACAACTCTCTCCAGTCAGGCAACTTCCCAAAAGCCCTGAAAACTGCAGTTATTAAACCCCTTTTAAAAAAGCGGAGCCTAGATACCTCTATTATTAACAACTACAGACCAATATCAAATATGCCCTTCATAAGTAAAATCATTGAGAAAGTTGTCCTCCAGCAACTTAATCACTTCCTGGCATCAACTGGTTGTTATGACACCTTCCAATCAGGATTTCGACCCCTGCACAGCACTGAGACCGCCCTCATTAAAGTTGTAAACGACATCCGTCTTAACACAGACTCTGGCAAAACTTCAATACTAATGCTACTAGACCTCAGTGCTGCATTCGACACTGTAGACCATACAATACTCTTGGACAGGTTAGAAAACTGGGTGGGGCTTTCAGGCACAGTCTTAAATTGGTTCAGATCCTACCTACAAAATAGGAACTACTTTGTTTCCATCTGCGACTTTGTATCAGAATCAACCAACGTGATGTGTGGAGTCCCACAAGGTTCGATCTTAGGACCCTCTTTATTCAACATCTACATGCTCCCACTAGGGCAAATCATGCATAATAACAATATTGACCATCATTGCTATGCTGATGACACGCAAATCTATGTATCGCTATCACCAAATGACTATCGGCCCATAGATCTGCTGTGCCAGTGCATTGAGCAAGTGAAAGACTGGATGTGCTGAAATTTCCTTCAGCTAAATGAGGATAAAACAGAGATAATTGTATTTGGTGCTAAAACGGAAAGGCTTAAAGTAACCCAACACCTTCACTCTCTGTCCCTGAAAACCTCAATCAAAGCCAGAAATCTAGGGGTTATCATGGATTCTGATTTACATTTCGAAAGTCACATCAAATCAGTTACAAAATCTGCATATTATCACCTTAAAAATGTAGCAAGACTTAGAGGGCTCATGTCCACCGAAGACTTACAAAAACTTGTACATGCCTTTATCACTAGTAAGCTTGATTACTGCAATGGTCTCCTTACAGGTCTCCCAAAACAAACTCTAAGGAAGCTTCAGCTTGTTCAGAATGCTGCTGCTAGAGTTTTAACAAAGACCAAAAAATTTGAACATATTACACCGATTCTTAAATCGTTACATTGGCTTCCTGTAGGTCAGAGAATTGATTTTAAAATCATGTTGCTAACCTATAAATCCCTACATGGTTTAGGCCCAAAATATTTAACTGATATGCTTCCACTACATAAGCCTTCTAGAACACTGAGACCAATCTGTTAATTATCCCCAGAGTAAACACGAAACATGGGAAAGCAGGATTTAGTTACTATGCAACAAATAGCTGGAATAAACTCCCTGAGGATTTAAGACTTGCCCCAACTCTGAGCACCTTTAAAACAAGATTGAAGACTTTTATGTTTGCTTTAGCTTTCTGCTAAATCTTAAATACTTTACCTTTATTTTACTAAAATGCCTTTATAACTTTCCCTTTATTTTCTATTTTACCAGAAAAATACATGATCTGATACCAGAGAGAAAGGTTGTATAAGGGTTAGAGTCCTGAGTTTGTTTGTATAAGGGTTAGAGTCCTGAGTTTGTATTTGTATAAGGGTTAGAGTCCTGAGTTTGTATTTGTGTAAGGGTTAGAGTCCTGAGTTTGTAAGGGTTAGAGTCCTGAGTTTGTATAAGGGTTAGAGTCCTGAGTTTTGTTGAATAAGGCCTTTGGTCTGGGCTAGAGTCCTAGAAGCTGGGTTAGAGTCCTAGAATATTGTATAAGGGTTAGAGTCCTGAGTTTGTATTTGTATAAGGGTTAGAGTCCTGAGTTTGTTTGTATAAGGGTTAGAGTCCTGAGTTTGTGTATAAGTGTTAGAGTCCTGAGTTTTGTTGAATAAGGCCTTTGGTCTGGGCTAGAGTCCTAGAAGCTGGGTTAGAGTCCTGGAATATTGTCCTTTAGGTCGGGTTGTAGTCCCGACTTGGGTTCCAGAGAGACTGTTGATCTGATCTTAAATACATTGCACTTTCAATTTTACTTACTAAAAAGCCTTTTTAACTTTCAATTTAATTTTCTCTTAAATACATTGCACTTTCTATTTTACTCATTTAATGTTTTCTTTTACTTATCTATTATTTTATTTTATCGTATGACAATGTTTATATGTGAAGCACTTTGAGTCTGCCTTGTGTATGAAAAGTGCTATATAAATAAAGTTGCCTTGCCTTGCCTTGCCTATTGTATTTTCATGCTTTTCATTTTGTTTTGTTTTTTTGATATGTCTGAAATAATATCAATCAATCAAACCATTCATTAGCATT
Organism: Gadus chalcogrammus; assembly: GCF_026213295.1. NCBI lineage: Eukaryota > Metazoa > Chordata > Actinopteri > Gadiformes > Gadidae > Gadus > Gadus chalcogrammus. The sequence continues at coordinate 35,199,829 of NC_079427.1, read as the reverse complement.
TGATTAATTAGTAACATATATTACGTTCAAATGGGAATTGTTAATAAGGGGGCACCCTTATTAACAATTTTTTTTTTTGGGGCACCAAATCCTATGGCCCCAAAATCCGTGTATCTTCCGTTCAATCCATATCCGTTTGGAAATCAAAACACGAAAAACGAAAAGTGACCAAAAAAATCATCCTCGTTGGGATAGCTTGGCCAGAAATTCATCACATGTATTTCTCTTTTAAAACATGTATATCGGTGTAATAGTCTCTGTATGAGCTTTTACGAATAATAAAGTCGAGAGAACAAACACAGTTTGGGAAAGCTGAGCGGTAGGGCAACCGCCTCCCCTCTGCCGCGTTCCCTCATTGAAATGAAGGGAGGCGGCGAGCTGCTGCGCGGTGGAGGCGCGGAAACTCGCAATAATATCATATTCCAACCTAAATGGTTGTGCCGATTGCCAAACAACTGATGGGCCCATGAGTTAACAATAATTAATAACATTAGCACACTTACCAGATGTGGAGGTCTGTGGACTGTGTATAGTAGACCATCTTCATTTTGTGTCTGCAGTTTTTGCATTTCACTTTTCTTTGCAGCAACCTTTTCTTTTGCAACCATGTTATCAACTTGAATGATGTTTTTTTTGTCTCCTTGACATTCACTTTTCTCAAAAGTGTTCCCGCAAGCGAAGCAATAGCACCGGTGGGCAGAGGAAATAACTGATGTTACTGGCCAAAAAGTCCCTGATTTGAAAATCTGGCGCACTTTTCTGTTATTGGTTCAATATGTGGAGGTACGCTTGATTTTTACATCTAAACACCTCCCACCGCAAAGGTTGGGCTGATTCCCTGGTTGATGCCTGACTCAATCATAATAATCAAGCGCTTCTACCGTCCGATTGGCTAAGCCGCACCGCCAACTCGGTGCCGTTGAAATAAGCTATTAGTCCGCGCAAAATAAATTGGATCTTGTCGCTATGGTAAGTATCAACCCTCTCTCAACAGTTATTGTTTTATTTCGAAAGCAGGCGCCATTACTTGTAGCCTATGTGTGAACCACTTATGTTAGGCCTATCTCTTGTTTCAGCACCAGCATATGATTTTTCATCAGTTAAGATCGGATCAACCCTCGGCCTCGCCTTAAAATATGAATAGGCCTATGGTGGAAAGGCCTGAGCGCTCTACCCGGGCAAAAGGACAGCGGGGGAATGAAGGAGAAAGCTCCGATATGCCTACTGCTGGTAAGAAGTTGGGTTGACACATTTCTAAAGTTATGTAATACTCAAACTGTTTCTGGCCGGGCTCGGCAAGAGCTAGTAACGTTAGCTTTGCTTAGCTGGGGGGTGACGACGTTAATACCCATAGATAGATATAGAACTAGATGTCTCGTCCGCGCTGCTGTCCAATGGAGTTGAACGTCACCACTGGCGGCAATCTTACCACAGTAAGCTGCTCACCTGTAACATTGTGTTGGTAGTGGTACATGTACTTTTTAAATAACCATAACTTGCTCAATTCTCAACAGATTTTCAAACGGTTTGGTTTATTATAAACGTCAGAGATGTAGGTATGACAGTACATACCTACGAATAATTGTTAGGTTCTAAGAAAAATAGAATAATGTTCTAAAATAGGTACAAGATTTCCCTTTACAAATATACATCAAGAAAGGCTGCATGTTGAAATCCCCACCCTGTACAGAGATTTATTTATGCAATTATAACCATGAGTTTTCATATGAAATTAACATTAAACAGAACAGATAGGTGCAATAAATATACCCATGCACAAGGTATTCATGTTATTTATGTTAAATCAATATATGGGTTACTAAAACTCAGCAATCTATTGTGTTGGTAACTTCACTCAAATCTATCTACAGTCTAGTTTGCGTTTAGACAAATAAAAAAAAAAAAATATATATATATATATATATATGAATATAATATGTGCAACCTTTGTGGTTGTTCAAGACACACTGAAGGCATGATGCCGACATAGGTTTGCAGAGAACTGTATACAATATGCACACTGAAGGCCTTTGAAACCCCAGTGTCCATCCTCACGGAAGGTGTGTGTGTGTGTGTGTGTGTGTGTGTGTGTGTGTGTGTGTGTGTGTGTGTGTGTGTGTGTGTGTGTGTGTGTGTGTGTGTGTGTGTGTGTGTGTGTGTGTGTGTGTTAGGGATGTGTCGGTCGCGACTGATTCGTTACAACGAACGAATCCCGAACGTGAACGACAAGAACTGGTTCCCCAAAACAAGAAGAACTGGTTCTTTGATTCTTTTTTTTTAACATAAACCAAACATATGGTCACGTAAATAAAATATACAAACGAACAGAGCTCCGTCTCCCCGCGACTTCCATTGATTGAGTCTACAACTTTCTCAAAGATTCAGCCAATGAGAGGTAGCAATGGTGTTGGAATGGCACCTGGGTAAACCAATGACAAGGCGGTACCGTCGAATATGCGCGCTTTCTCTGTCTGACGTATCTTGGGTCATACCATTCGACTCATATATCCCCCTACATTTTTTCGAAAATAGACTTGACCTCCATCTGTTTATTGGATAAACGCATTTCCCAATCCCAGGAGTCTTTGCTCCATTCTACGTCAATTTAAGAACAAACAAAGAAATTAAACTGAAGTTCGTATTTTTTATTTATGACCATGCAAGTTCTGTAATGCCTGAACAATGAAGAATTAAATGTAAAGTAAAATAAAATTATAAATGTAAAACCATGAATGAAATATAGAGAGTAAGCAAGTGGTATAAGTATTGGTGGGACGTTTGACATAATATATAGCAGGCCTCTCCGAACGGCGGACTGTGGTCTTGCCAGTCCTATCTGGACCCATGACCAATTAAAATAAAAAAAATTATAAAAAAAAGTTTTTTTATTTTTTGATGTAATCTGACGTAACGAACGAATCAAAACGAACGAATCAAATAAACGAATCGTTATAGTTAACTGAACTGAAAGAACTAGTTCCCGGAAAAGAATCATTTTGCCCATCCCTAGTGTGTGTGTGTGTGTGTGTGTGAGCCTGAATGAATTTTTAGGTTCTCCAATTCTCCAACAGAAAACACAACAGCATACTTTTCAGAAATTTTACAGGCTTCTCCACTTATAAGGCGTTTTGTGGCTCTAGACAAAAATATAAAGGTTGCCTACCCCTGGGTGTAGTTTCAATGTTCACACATGTTTATTATTTCAAGTGTATGAGTGACAGAGAAAGTGAGGTAGCAAGTGGTTTTCAAACTTTTTAACAATGAGTACCCCATTAGAAAATATTTGGCTCTTCAAGTACTCTACCACCATTGTGACTAACATTGACCCACAGTCACATGGCTTGTGAAGGGCAAAGTGTTGTAGCCTTACTGTTACTGTTCGTCACTTTACTTCACGCTGCTACAGTTGCAGCTTGAAGTCGTGCTGGTATTAAAAAATATTGTGAAGGTATTAAAAAAGGTAGTAAATTCAACTCAAGAATCTTTGTATAAACCCTCCCAATGACACTGATCTAATACCACTAATATGTAACGTAACGTCTGACTGGTAAGAGTCGTCCCTCCAGAGATGCCTGTTGCGCCAGCGGTGCACCCAATAAGTGTGGCGAAGATTTGGAGAATTTGTGCGATGTGATTATGGTGGCCAATATTGCGATTTACGATGCTATATATAAAAAGGAATTATGATTGTACTGGCTTGGTTTTCAAGGAAAATGTGAGAATTGATAGTTTTAAAACCTGTATATCTCAATTTAAAACATACACATAAATAATCAAAATATGAATGTATAAAAGCTTGTACTATAGGCTAATGCCTTTAATGTGTGAAAGCCTTTAAAAATGTGTGAAAGTGATTCCACAGTGATAATGCCCTTTTGTCCTGTCTCTAAATGTCTTTATTTATAACATGCACTTCATTTGCTGTTTAACAATGCTAAATGTATTGTTTATAACCAACAATTTCTTGTGTGATTTTGGACACCAATAACATTAATATAGACATCTGGTGCATTCATTTTGATGCATCAACTTCTGTCAGTAACCATAATTTTCCGTTGTGTGTCCTGATAATTCACCTATGACAAAGGATAGTAGTATGCCAAAACTGGGTAATACATGTATAGTTCATACCATTGTACAAAAGTTAACATGTTACATTTTCCTACAAGGTTTGACTCATATATTCTATTTTTTATCCTCTTTTGCAGTTAGTAATATCGAAAATATTCAAGCACATAAAGTGCAATGGAAAAAAAGGTTGGAAGAGCTGCAGTCCCGAATCAATGAGCTGGAGGAGGAGAATGCTTTGCTCAAGCTTGAGCAAAGGCCTTCAGCAAATCAAGGGTAGTAAAGCTGGAGAAAAGTTTTACTTAAGGACTTTCAAGAATGTATGTGGCTTCACTAGAATTTTACAACAATATACCACAACAATATTGGGGTTCACCCATCGTATGAGGGTCACTCTATGTCACAACGTCTGATAGACATATGAGCATATGAGCTCACATCGTGTAGCGACAGTACCTTTAGACTTTGTGTCTCTCCGTTTTTCAAGGAAATCATGTCATTCAGATCTTCCTGAGTGGAAGCTAGCTTAACCCCGTCTCCTTTACAGCCACCCCCTTCCCGACTATCAGCCGTCAGAACCTTGGTCAGAACGTATTTTTTGAAATTGTGCAGTGGGGGAAGTTATGCTGAGACAGGGGGTAAAGTTGTACTTTAAGGTTGTTTTAAGTTTTATTTTTCTGCTTTTTGTCATTTCTGAGGTGAGAAAATGGACAACACTGCCACCGACCCAGAGTCAGACACTGACTGGAGTACCAACTCCAGCACTGACTCCACAGATTCCAGTAGCAGTGATACGAGCTCTTCCTCCTCTGATGGCAGCAAGAAAAAGAGGAAGCACAAAAAGAAAAACAAAAAGAAGAGCAAAAAGGCTTCAAAGATGTCAAAGAACAAAGGACTTCGAGGTAAAGTAAACTATACTTTATGCTGTATTTCTTTAGGTTTGGACATTACATATAGTGTATACAGCTTAGGGCAGAATTATTAGCACCCCTATGAAAATTTAATTTTTCTAAAAGTACTTACTAACCCTTACCCTGCAACTAAGACACACCACAACAATCTTTGGGGAGCAGTAAACTGTATTTATATTAGTGTTTTATTGTTGTTAATTTATTTTCGATTTTCAGTGACAACAATATCCGATGTTGTAAAAAGGTACCGCCGGGTCCTTAAACTAATTCAACCAGGACGCAAGATGTCGAGGGCATTCCTGAAGGCACGCGTTTCTAGAAACGCAGTTAAGGACACCGCAGCAATAGTGGAGCTCTACATTGCAGAGAGGAGTGTCCTGGATGAAATCAAAGGCGAACAGAGGCTCCTTCATTTTGCAAAGCTCTGCCAGTCCAAAATTGTTGGAGAACTTACACTTAAAATTGAAGACCTGAAGAGGAAAAAAAAACTAATACCATTCTCCAAAAAAGGGTTAAAGGGACAGGGGTGAAAGGAGAGAGCTTTTTTAATTAAAGGATAAATCCTGTGTAAAATGGATCTGGGATATTTTTAATATGATAATGAGATGGGATGTTCGTTTGGGAGCAAAAAAGCACATGCAGACGCATTCTTAAGTTGGCTGTTTTTAGCCGATTCTACCAAAACGCTTAAGACTCGATATAAGTACATTGACAAACACAGAGATTGTGACATCCGTGAACAACACGCAAGCTAAGCTCTGTGTTCACCAATCTACTTATCGAGTCTTAAATACAAGATGGTGTCGATGGGTGAACTACTGATGGTATTGTGTGCATAAAATATCATTTTTAATAAGCAATCTGTACACTTACAAAGTTATCAATGCCTCGTTTTATATTTTAAGACCCTTATTATACTACCAAAGAAGTGTCGAGCTACTTCTATCCTTTTAAGTGGTTTAAAAAAGCAATTTCGTTTTTACCATGAGACTTGCCCCCATCGTTCCAAGTTTATAGCGTTTTGGTAGAATCGGCTAAAAACAGCCAACTTAAAGCTAGGGTGGGTAATTTCTTTACTGTAATATTTGGCAAAACTGTCCTAATAGCCAGTCAGCTATATGTAGGTGAAGTGCTCTGAGAATATCTGCTCATAACTTTGCTCTCCCCTGCCTCTGTGGGCCGCTCCCAAAAATTGCCACCGCTCATGTACACTTTGACCAATCAGAGCGAGGCTCCGATTCTCCGTTCTTATTGGCTGTGGGACTGTCCGTCACCTTGGCAACGACGTTGGTGCGTCCCTGCGTGAGCGTTCACGAGCCTAGCAGTCTGACAGTTTTGTACTACTACGGCGGACAACAAATGAATAGCCATGTCTTCATCAACGGCCCATACATTTCCCATTCCCCGGATACCATCAACTAACACCACTAAGACAGATAAAAAAAGAGGGAAGACACTTGTTGAAAGGACAGCTACTAAAAGGGAGGCGGAGAGAGCTCGAAATAAAACCAGAGTAAACATCGGCGTGGCTTATGAGCGATGGAGAGAGTTACGTGACCGGATAAACTTAAAATCGGACGCTGAGATGGCTACATTTCTTATAGACAGGTAAGAAATTGTGTTATCTCTCCACGGTATATTGTGATGAATATGTAAAGTGTCGGCTGGTATGGTTTTTTACTAAGCATAGCCATGATAACCGTTACATTACGGTTCTGTAATGTAACCATTTCAATACGGTTCTGTAGGATGTCTTGCATCGGCCCATGGTTATTTTCCCGGTCCGTTTTATAGGTTAGTTATGGTCACACCAACCCTGTCGGAATAACACAGAGATTGTGCTAACACGTGGCCTTGGCCTCAACTCAACTGTGGATAATGTCCGAGTCACGTTTGTGTAAAAGCTACTTTGACACAACTGCCAAGATAAGCACAGCGAGGGAAGTCTAGCATAAGATATTCCATGTATTGTTATAACGTTGTTGCAAGCTAGCAGCAGCCTAGCTCAGTTTCGCGATCGCTTTGAAGTGACGGTTTCCTTGTGTGTAATCTGGCTTTCTGTGTTATTTTAACAAATATATATATATTTTTAATTCCGATAACGTTTTTCTTTGTTGTCCAATCACTGTTGTGCTTGACCTGTTTTGGCAGTTATGAGAACCTCACATCCCCTACTTCATCCAGGCCCGCCGACAGGGGGGGACAAACGGGTACGTTGTCCCGGGCCCTGGACTGGCCCTGGAATGGGGGGGGCCCATAACTGGACCCCCATGAAGTTGGGATTAATTATTGTATGTATACTTCAAAATGTGTTGATTTAGAGAAGAAAAGTTCTTTATTTGCATTCAATTAATGACTCCTAGATTGTTTGCCTTCATTGCCCTTGAAAAAAACGGCCAATAACCCCCTATCACCCCTATGCCAAAATGGTTTGGTCTTTGGAGAAGAAAAAAGACGACATCATTCCATTAGTGGTCAGTGCGCGAGTTGATTCAACATGCACAAGTCAGGAGCCCTGAAAAAAAAGAAAGGTGAAAAAGAGAGGAAGAAGCCGAAAGCCTGAGGGGATCTCTTTATAAATATTAATAAATATTTCAGAAAAGAGTCAGGTGATGCTGCAGCCGGTACCAGTAAAGGCAGCTGTGCAGCACAGCCAGGTAAGACACGGCCAACTTTTTCCAGCCCCGTCGTCAAGTAACACAGGCACAGGCGGCGTGTCAAACATATTAGCGCAGCACCACATGAGCAAGTCACACGGAGATCAATATCAGACAGACAGGGGGCATTGAATAATTTGATAACCACAACAGCTTTATTACACTGTGTTTCATACGCCTATATCTAATTGAATCTTAGAATATGCACATTACCCCGCAAATAGGCCCATGTCCAAATCAAATGTTTCAGGCAGGCACGCGCTGCGCACTCCAATCAGGCTGAATTGATTTGAGAATCATTCCCAGTCAGCTGAATTACAGCCAGTGTAACGCGGCTCATGGTTTAAAATAAGCCAGTGGCATGGCAACATGTGAAATTGCCATTTAGATAGAGTTGGATGTAACGAATGGGTTATAAACGTGACGTTTTGGGGTAGCCTGTAACTTAGTTTCTGATTGCCGTTAACTTGAAACTCGCCAGATGAATGGGCTCCGCCTTGTTCCCCAAACATTCTCTGGAAGTTCAGCGGACATAAACGCGGGTCTGGCGATAAATAAAAGTACCCTTGACATGATTCCCCTTGGTCAAGTGAAAAATGGTCGATGAAATGTGCAGTTAATGAGCTCTAAGTGAATACAATAGCGTGAGTTTTATTGTGGTATGATTCTGAAAGCCATAACTTCACTTTCACTTTGGTTTATCCGTAATAAATGGGCTTGTCATCCCGACGTCATGTGTTTGGGAGCTGCACAAGGGAATTCTGTGGTTGTGTTTCGGCGTTTGACAATTTTGGGAACAAAAAAAAAACCTTCGATTTTTAAACTTTTGTAGTCTTTGGGATAGAGTTAGCCAAGTTGATCAGTCTATTATTTTCTGTGTTAAATCGTCAAATTAAGGGGTTTTCAATTTGTTCTTTTTTAAATGGTTCATTTTGACCCCTGTTAATTTAGATATAGCCCTTTTTATCGAAATATGTTCACCTTTATAGGAGAGGCTAGAGAGGATGAGAGAGAAGAAGAACAGGCTACCAAACAGGATGAGAGAGAGGAAGAACAGGCTACCAAAGAGGATGAGAGAGAGGAAGAACAGGCTACCAGTGAGATAGAGGAAGAACAGGCTACCAGTGAGAGAGAAGGGGAGGAGAGTGAAGGGAGAGAGAGAGAAAGACACAGTGATTCAGGGGGGGGGGGGGGGGCCCATTGAGAGAATTTTGTCCCGGGCCCAGCCAAACCTGTCAGCGGCCCTGACTTCATCCACACCATGCAAGCGCAGGAGAAACCTGCCTCTTCCCCCAGCTTCAAGCATACATTCAGAGACCCTCTTAGACAGGTGATCACTACCCCACCACCGTTTTCCATTAACATTTCCAAATTATGAAATTGTGTACATTTATTTTCAGCTTCCACCTTTATAGAAGACAATATAGCCTAATAACTAATTTCAAAGATCTTTATTTTATCACACTATTTATATTCTCAGAGCCGATGACTTCTTGGATGCTCAAGATGTAGAGGACACCAATCCTGCCGCTACATTTCAAAGTATGGATGCAAGGTAAAGAAAGAACAGTGGAAAAAGTTACTTCTGTATCAACTAATCAACATTAATACCTCTCCATTTATTGACTTCTCAAGTACTCCAATATGTTAATATTGTATTTTATTGTTTTTGTATTTGTAGTATTTCTTCACAGGTAACTGACATTGAAGTCATAACTGAAGAAGAATTTAATGACATCCGGAACTCTACGTAAGTGTGTCCTCGGCTCTAGTGTTCCCTTGTATGTTCCATCAAATCCCTGTATTATTGATGCAATACACTTTTTAAACGTAGCCCTCTAAAAAATCTCCTTCCTAGAATTGGCTGGGCCGATAACACCTGGGAAGATGACAGTGGAGAAGATGACAGTTGGCACCCAGAAATGGAGATGGACGATGGGTCATCTTCAGAGGAGGAAGAAATGATGGGGGAAGACAGCGAATGCAGTGATGACAGTGACATTGATTACGTGCCTTATCTCTGTGTGCGGTATGTATAATAAATCAAATATCTTTGAGTGTTGTGACCCGTTTATTCATTGCTGGTTCTTGCTCACCGTAGCACATGATGCAACTAAATTACAACATGCAACTCAATTACGTCTATTTGCCATATCAGGTATTCAATTCAGTTCAATACAAAGCAAACAATTCCCATGAATTAGGACACGGTACAAAACTGTTAGCTGCTACGAATTACATACACCATGCCAGGTGATTACCTAAATGCCTTCCCATGAACAATTAATCCACGCAGTAGTCAAAACATAAAACGGCATATTCCCCAAATAACACGAAAAACAATAGCATAATTGCTCCAGCAACTTGCATGTTTGATGTATCTGTATTGTGGTTCAGGCATTTCAATACGCAAATGTTATTCCTAAACTCTGTAGCGTTTGTATATGTTGTTATCACAGGACTGGTGGAGCTCTTCAAAAGAGCAAATGGCTGGACACATTACCAGCTGTTGGTCTGGAGGAGACTGTTCATGACATTGATGATGGACACAATTCCTCAGAAGTGATACCACCGCTACCAGAGAAGACCCAAGTCCTCTGCAAGGAAGATATAATTGGACAACCAGCTTCCATTGTCTACCATAGCTGTCTTAAACAGCTGGCTCAGTATCTCGTCGTACCAATCCCCAAGTGCAACACAAAGGACCCAGTAACTGATGCTGAATGTGGAGCACTTAGACCATTTGAAGTGAAAATAACTTCCAGGGGCACATCAGTTGTCGTGGAATGGGTGAGTACTTGGTTAGCAATAAAGACATACTGTAGGATCAGATATTTCACTTTGAGGGCATAGTTTACACATGCTTGTTAATTATTATCTATTTAATGACAGCTACTGTTCTGTGCTGTGTTGCTCTTTTTTAATTTTTCAGATATGTCATCAGGGTCACAGTGTCTGGAGGTGGAACTCCCAGCCCACTCTAAAATATGGCATGCATGCAGGTGACTTCATGTTGTCCTCGAACATCCTCCTCTCTGGGAACAACTACGGGAAGGTGGCTCTGCTGTTCAAATTCATGAACTTGGGAATAGTACATAGAACAACATTCTTTAAAATCCAGGACGCCTACTGCGTTGACGCCATCGAGGACTACTGGGATGACAAGAGGTCAGCCATTATTACCCGGCTGAAATCAAAGGACAGTGTAGTGGCCCTTGGTAAGTTTGCAAATCCCTCTCCTACAAATATTACTCCTACAGTCCTACACACAGCTGATTACAATGTGGCTCAACTACATTTGATTTATTTACTTTTTGTGTAATGTGTAATTTCATACTATGTTCACCTTTGACATTGATAAGTGAGATAATGTGGCTTTTATCTATTATTATTATTATATCTGCAATGTTTTTTTTTTTTTGTTTTTTTCATCTTTCATAGGTGACGGTCGTATGGATAGTCCTGGGTTTTCAGCACAGTACTGTACATACACAACGATGGACAACGACAGTAAAGAGATCATATCGATTGTCAATATTGATAAGAGGGAGACCCAGAAGAATTCTGTAATCATGGAGAAGGAGGCTTTCATCCGGACCTTTGAGACTCTCCACCAAGAGATTCGCCTACAAGAGTTTTGCACTGATGCTCATTCACAGATCTCGGCGCTCTTCAGTAAGTGCAAAGATATTTATGTGTATAATTTTACGGATGAAGTATTGCTCTATGTAATTCATGATTGATCATTGTCAAAATGTTTTAGCCTGCGTCTAACATATATCTGTTTGCATCCTTCCATGCAGATCCAACATAAGGCAGGTTCAAGGACTCTGGTGTTCGACACACCCTTGACATCTGGCATGGGTCAAAGAACTTGCGTAAAAAAATCCATGCAGTAAGTTCCTGACTTCGATTCTGTTATTGGTCCTTGATAATAGATTGTTATAATACTAAGTCAAACAACACAGTTTTTCCTACTTGATTTCTACTCATGTTGTTTATGTTAAAACAACTTCTTTGAGATGATGAGCACAATGACTGAATTGTAAAGGTCTTGCCATTTCCTGCCATTCAGTTATAAGCCAGGTGTCTAGCACACAGATGGTGATTACATCAGGTTCCTGGTTCCAGAGAATTTGCCAAATCAACATTGATGACAAAGTCTGAGCTTTATTTAAAGGCCCACTATGCAACTTCGGGAATTTCTTCGCTGTTTTCTTGGTTTTGGCACGCACATTTCTCTACACAGCGCCCCCTACAGCTTCGTAGTCGATATTTTACAACACTGTGGTAACAACTCGTTGACGACCCTTCCCCATGCACTTCTACGCGAGCCATGTGCATTTGTTTTCAAAGAAGCCGGCGAATGCGTGGAGCCATGTCCGAAGTAAATGTTCATAAAGTGTAGGCAAGGTTATACATTTTTTAAATGGTGTATTTGTATTGCAATAAACATAAAGCCATCCTTTTTATAGTTGACGGGGAGAATTTATATCCTAGATTATAATTGTTTTATCTTAGGTTGAACAGAACAATCAGTGTGAGAGTGTTGGCCAACATAATAATCTAAATAAACAAGAACCTGGATTCGGGGATTCAGTCTGTATCTGGGGGACGAGATAGACGAACAGCAAAACACCAATGGAAACAAAGGTGTTTATATGGTTGCAACGAAGCAAGCTAGAAACATACAAAACGGTCGAGAAAACAATTTTTACAGGGCTCACAACAAAATGGTTGAGCAAACACATTTGTACAGAGACTATCAACATCAAGAATACCACGAGGACAAAGTTCACCCAAGGGTACTTTCAATTTCAAAAGCAACACGGCCAAGTCGAGCCGAGTATGATTTGAAGTCTTCTTTTTCTTTCAGTTCACGCTATTCCTGAAAAGCTTGCCAACGTTTACTCGTGTCTGGCCTCTCTGTCGGTCAGTCTCCCTTTTCTCTTCTTCTGTTCCTCCGACATTGGGTTTCTCGGTCTCTTTTTAGTCGGCTGATCTAGGATGAATGTAACAATCCCTTAGTTACTTGTGTTTATATCGAGCCGGTTCCGTGTTTGGGGGTCTGTGCCGCAAAGCAAGTCGTTACTTCGCGAGACCCGAGACTCCCGCGAGAGTGGGCGGCGGGTCGCCGGCAGAAACATATTCATTTTCTCCGCCAAGATGCGCAAGGCGGAGTGGAAACAACGAACAATCGAACAAAATTGTATAATGGAACCATCGCAATGACTCCTAGCCTGTTATATTAAGGTAAATCAAGCCAAAAAAGTTGCATTGTTCCCCTTTCACCCATGTCTGATCTCTTTTCTGGTCCATTCTTCTTTTGTTCCACCGACTATCGCCTCTTGGGTCCCTTATCAGTCGATTGATCCATGATGAATGCAACAATTGCCTCGCAACTGGCTGTTTATATCTAGCCGGTGCCATGTATGGGTGTGTGTCTGTGCCGTAAAGCATTTTCGAAACTACAATCTGACTACATTTTCGAGGATACTTCCGCTGCGTCACATCCGGATTGGCTCGGTCCGAACAGATCAAGTTGCATATGCGCTTTTTCACTGAAGAGGCGACATGGGTAAATGACACACCCACCAATCGACCCAGAAATGGATGCAGAACCATCAGCATAACTCTCAACCTGCATACTTAATGTAATTTTGGCTAAAAAAGTTGCATAGTGGGCCTTTAAATGTTCTTTTCCATAACGTGTCAAGGCAGGCCTTCGGAAAGGATGTTCAATTCTCCTTACCTGGAGTAAGGAGATATGCAACCATTTCTGGTATTGCTGTAAGACTGCACAGAACACTAATCAGTTCGGTGTAAGTATTGTGTTGAAATTCTGTTTTGGATTTCACTTTGCGATTCCTGACCATTTCTTACATTTTGTTTTTATTGATAAATTGACTTTGGTTATTTTATTTTATATTTATTTTAAAAACTTGCACTAGCATTTATAATGACAAAATAGGTATTATTTATTGTGTAAAAAAAACAACACAATAAGAAATGATGCAGTTCTGTTTTACTGTAGGATATGTGGACAGGTCTTCTCCACCATGTTCAAGGAGAGCATGAGTGGGCACTATCTTGCTGTGAACATGGCCCCTTATCGGCCGACAGGGAGAAGGAGTGGATCCAGAGTGATTCTGAGGCCTTTCAGTTACTGTCAGAAATAGTGCTGGATGAGCACTGGCTGAAGAATGTGGAGAAGTTCCTGAGTTTCAGGTAAGTAAACATGTTTTCCTAAGAAGGTTATTGTAAGTGGCTAAGTCCTGCTTTATGGGCATTTGACATACAGTGCTCAAGCCATTGACTTGGCTGAGGTGCTTGCTATACACCGTCTTACACTTGTCACAATACTGGGCACATGGTGTTATAACCACTATTCATGGTAATGGCTCTTACAAGCAAATCTATAACGCTGTATTCATGGCCACTTTCAAATGAGCACTACAGTTCTATTATATGTGTATAGATGTGGGGTCATAGCTTAATCATCTGTTTCTTTTATTCTGTAAGGTCAACCGCTGAGCTGGAATCCTTCCATAATCATATACTGATGTATGCCAGCAAGCGATTCAGCTTTAGCCCACCTGTTTACAAGGCTCGCACCCTCTTAGCAGCGTTGGACTATAACCATCATGTTCACAGACCGGTGAAGAGGAAGGCTGATGGCTGAATAGAGTACGTTTTCAATCATTTTCATATATTTCAGATTTACAATATTCTAAGCTGCATGACTGATACATTGAGACATTATTTCATCCTGTGTCAGGTACTGCAAGCTCTACAATAAAAAGTCAAAGACTTGGAGTCTATACACAGTGAAGGTGGAGAAGGACTACGGATACATGGCAGACCTGCAGAGTGTTATCCTAGAAGCCCGGCTGACATCAGACAAGGGTTTGCCAAAGACCAGAAAAAAAAGGCCTAATGACCCACGGCAATATGGGGTTCTTGCAAGCATCCCACCTCCCACCAACCAGGACCTGTTGCAAACCCAATTCCACAGAGGAGTAGGTATAGAATGAAACCTGTTTGACATATTATCTACTCATGATACAGTACATATCCCAAGTAAAGGGAAATTAAACACTTAGGAAAAGTAGTGACTTTATTCTTTCAACAGGGCAAGGAATGCAGTAAGAGACCTAGAAGAGATTGGAGGTCCCATACCAACTAAACTGGAGCTGACTGTAGGCTGCTGGGGGCTGTTTGGAACAGTATTACGCTGCTCACTTTTAGATTTTGATATTTGTAAATATTCGATTTATTAGGTCTAAATGTCCTTCACAGTTTTGTATTATTTACACTTGGTTCTTACAAAATATATGAAAAAAAATAGGATTTTGTATATAGTTTTTTATGATCAATTTGTTTATAATTGACATATTTTCAATGCAGTTGCACGATTGTTCTGCTAAAAAGGCATTTTGTTATGTAGTGCTTTTATACTTATTTAGAATTTGCACTTGTGCTGCATGCAGTCATCGAAGGCCAGGGTGTTCCTGTGTGTGTGAGTTATTATCTTATTGTTTTATTATTTAATAAAAAAGCTTTTTACCGCACCTGCCCTCATCCTTATCCAGCATTACACCTGCTGAATGTGCATTGTTATCATGATATGCTATAGTTATTTGATGTCTGCTGTAACCAACAATGAAAAGATGGGTCATAATAACAGGAAATTGAACATGTATTTTTTAAACACTTTTAATGATGCTTAAAGTCTCCATGTGAGGAAGCCAACATATTGTCCAAGTGGGTCTGGGTACTTGTCCCGTATCTCCAGACACAACAACTAGGGATGACGACCCTGTGTCCCCGAGCCAGTGCCCCGTATTGCCAAACAACAAACTGCCTATAGGCGGCAAACCTAAATTGTTTGTTGTCCTCCCCTGGGTCTGGACGGTCAGCCACAGCACGGACATCATTCCAGATCCTCCTGGCCAGCCACAGAACCCCCCCCTGCATTATGTATGCGTCCATGTGAGGCAGCATGGAGACACAGGAGTCCAGGAGTTGTCCACAGCATTTCCTCTCTATATCCGTAGGCATCTCCTTGCATTTGGTGCAAATGCACCAGGCTGGCTGCTGTGGGTCACTGGGACCAGGCTGTTGTGGGTCAGATGTGGGATGAGGGATGGACATGGCCAGGAGGTCAAAGATGAGGATGGTTCCCGTTCCAACACGGCTCCAGCAGATGGTGGGAAGCTTCTAGGTTCAGGTTTCTGATTCGAACCTGGCCAGGAAATGTACAATTACTTATTACACATTTATACTGACAATTGGCTCGCCTGATTTTTTTTTGTTAAAAGTATGACATGAAATAAACATACCTGCTCATTTGTGATTTGTTGAATCCTGATTGCTTCCACACGGGCCATGTCCTCTTGCCCTATCGTGTCAGGACCTCTTCTACCGCGACCTCGTCCCCTTCCTCTGGCCCTGCCTCTGCCCCTAGGCTGACTGCCACTAGCAGCAGGACGTCCACTGACCCTACATATCCCACGTCCTGTGCTGCTAGGACCTGGGACATAATCGTCCCCAGAGCCAGCTTGGCTCTCTTCTTGGACACTCTTATAATGCAAATTAGCGTTATTGTAGTACAATTCATGACTTCAAAACGTCAGTATATAATATATTGATGACCAGGTTACTAGCTCTGGCAGCTTATGCTAACGAACTACAGTTGCAATTAGTTTGCTATCTGCTTGGCTGATATAGCTACCTTTCTTAGGCCTACCAGCGCAATTGCAATGATTTTAAGATAACATACATGGTATGTCTGTGAGTAAGATGTTGATGCTATATATGTACTTATGTAGCTATCAGCACTAATGTTTAATTACCTCGGAATCGGACATGGTGTTTCGTCTTCCTATCCATGTAACTGAATTCACATGAACGCGCATAACTGACATTTGGGTGGGAGGAGCTACAGCAGGTAGCGTGGCAGGGACGGGCCAGAGAGCACGTGACGGAATCTCAACGGCTGTTTTCTCCAAAATCGCCCACCCTAGCTTTAAGAATGCGTCTACATTCACTTTTTTGCTCCCAAATGAACATCCCATTTCGTTACCATGTTAAACATATCCAGATCCATTTTACACCGGATTTATCCTTTCATTTTTTACTTGTTTTAAAAAGTTCAAAGTAAAGCCTGGTTGAAGTTCTTTGACTTACTATAAATGTACATTGCCCTTTGACCTCTTCTCCTTTGTACCACAAGTTCTGATTACGTTTAGTTATTTATTTTCAAATAATAAAGTTGTTTTCCGTCTCTGATATCCTGCTTATGTTTTGTTTATTTCCTTTTGTGGTCATCCATTGTTACTGATTCGTTTTGCAAAACTTTTTTTCTATTTTGTACTGTTACTAGTCTGTAGACTCTACTGTTCTCAACTGTTTTCACTTTAATTTGATAGTCCGAAGACCTGTCTACTAATGCTTAGTTGAATATCGACTGATAGTTTGTTGATCATCAACAGATAGTCAACTATTTTCTCTATTTTGCTCTGTTAATAGCTTGTAGACACTAACTGTTTTCACTTTAATTTGATAGTCCGAAAACCTGTCTAATAATGCTTAGTTGAATATCGGCTGATAGTTTGTTGATCATCAACAGATAGTCAACTATTTTCTCTGTTTTGCTCTGTTAATAGTTTGTAGAACTAAACTGTTTTCACTTTAATTTGATAGTCCGAAGACCTGTCTACTAATGCTTAGTTTAATATTGGCTGATAGTTTGTTGACAGTCATATGAAATCAACAGAATATTCTTATCTTTATTTTAAAATGAACCTATGATCAACAGAGGTTGACTGTTCATTAGATGATTCATTAGATGAGATGTGTACCTTGTGAGTGGGGGGGGGCAGTTGATCAATACTAAGTTGAGTAAGTTGAGTATTGATTAATAACAGCAGTTGATAGTCATCTTACTAGAAGTTGACACTCAACAGATAGTTAGTTGAATATTGATGAAGACCATTTTAATGTCTGTTTCAGACAGTTTTTGTAAAAAATGTTAACAAAATAAAATGATATTATAGCCAACTAACAGTTAGTCGAATGCATGTTACATATTGTTGGCAGTTTTTTTGTGTATCAACTAACTCACTGTTGAATATCAACTAAACATATAGTAATGGTGCAACTTGTAGTTAACTGACAGTTGAATGCATGTTTCTTATCTGTTGAAAGAGCACTGCTGAATATCAATAAAAATCTACTAATAGCGCAACTTATAGTTGACTAACAGTTAGTTGAATCCATGTTGTTATCTGTTGAAAGAGCTTCGTTGAATATCAACTAAACATCTACTAATAGTGCAACTTATAGTTAACTTACAGTTAGTTGAATACATGTGCTTATCAGTTGAGATAGTTTGGTGAATGTCAACTCATTCACTGTTGACATGCAACTGCATATCTACTGATAGCTTGTTGAGTGTCAACAGTGGACTATCAAAATAAAGTGTTACCCAAGTAACTTTTCAGTCTTTTCACTTCTGCCGTTATAATTGATTTACTTCGGGTGTACTGTGGAGTGGGCAACTGTTTTATTAGCAGGCTAGCATTGCCCGTTGACTTGCGCTAGCCTAGCACGTGCGAACTCTGCAACTAGAAGGACTGAATGAAATGTGTTGAAAACTGTCTCCAATGGTAAAGAAGTAGCTTGGCCACTATTTCTGGGGTATTTTTGTGGCTAAACACAGTGCAGCCATTTGTAGTATAGAGAATATCCCTGCAACATACTTGAACTTGTAGGCCTATCTTTGGAATTTTGAGGAATTTGGTTAAACTTAAACATGCATGTTGAAATTGAATGAACTACTTTTGCTGTGTAACTTAGCTTGTTCGCCTACATTTGACTGGGTGGTAGCTTTTATGTAGTGAAGCTTTGTTTATGGTAGCGTAACTGATAGCTTAGCTCAGTACAATTTCCAAGTAGCTTGCCCAACACTGTTAAAATTACATAACGTAGCCTACCTAGAGCAAAGGAGATAAATTCCCAGCTGGCATCGATGAGGTGTACAGTAACGCCGAGGTAGTTATCATTATTGACAGATGTCCAATGGTCCCCAGTCAGTGTTACACACGTCGCCTCTACCATCTTCTCATCTTTTCTGGCTTTCTCTGCGGCGTGCTGGTCATGTATTCTTCTCATGATAGTTTGCCTCACAGGTAGTTTGTAAGATGGGTCACCTGTGGCCGCCTGGAGAACAAGCCCGAGCCCATCATCTTCAACCACGCTGATGGGCCGGCAGCTGGTGGCAATCCACTGAGCGATGGAGATTAGTTAGCTTGTCTGAGCCCATCAGCTGTCCTACTATTATATATATTAGAGCTGTCAGTTAAATGCGTTATTAACGGTTGTTTAACGCAAACCCAATTTTAACGGCGTTAAAAATTTAACGCGAGATTAACGCAATTATTTTATTATTATTATTTTATTTTTTTCTTTGGCTCAAAACAAAGAAGCAGTAGCCTGGCTATGTTCAAATTACATTTGTTCAAAGCAGTCGTTATATTGCACTTATAGGCTCATTTTTTTGTATCGTCCTGTTTTGATCAGTATAGGCCAATGTTGTTATCAATAAAAAATAATTTGCACAAGGCAAGCCGCTGCACTTCACCATGTTGATAAGAGAATTAAAATGAGAAGGATTATGGGACAAAAAAATCAAGGGATATTTAGCATAGAAAAATAATTTGCGCGTATTAATCGTGAGTTTAGCTATGACATTAATGCGATTAATCACGATTAAATATTTTAATCGCCTTGACAGCTCTATATATATATATATATATATATATATTATATATAATATACACACACGCGCACCATATTTATCTTATACATGGGAGGCAATAGCCTCAGGAGGTAGAGCGGGTTGGCTGGTAACTTGAAGGTTGTTGGTTAGATCCCCGGCACCTACTAGCTGTAGTGTCGAGGTGTCCTTGAGGAAGGCACCTAACTGTTAGCTCCCGACGAGCTGGCTGTCGCCTTGCATGGTTGACTCCGCCGTCGGTTGTGTGAATGTGCATGGTGAATGTGAGGCAATATTGTAAAGCGCTTTGGGTGGCCAATGGTTAGATAAAGTGATATATAAATGCAGTCTATTTACATTTACATAGAGTACATTCATCAAGGGAGTTCAGAGACCATATAAATCTCAAAGTAAAGCAGTGTAGAATTTGAAATGCGGAATGACCAAAGCACCACTGACTTTAGGGACTGATATTCCAGCATACAAATGAAAACTAGTATTACAGTTTACTTTTTCCTACAATTCTGTAATTCCATGAATTGGGCTCTATTACAAACTTCAAAAGATTGAAGCTTTTCACTTCCTCATGGATTTATAGGCAGAAGTTCATTGAGGGGGAACATTTTTTTTTCACCAGTCAGGGGCCACACTCACACTAGGGCCGCGGCCCCGTGACCGAGCTCATTTGCATACTAAAGTCTAGAACGTTTGGCTAGTGTGACCCACGCCATACGTATTCCAGCCAGGAACAGCCCCTTGGCCACGGCATCGGCACTCAACGTTTTCTAGATATCTAGTGACAGCAGGGACGGCTGGTATAAATGGGCTAACAGGGCTAAGCCCTCCCTACCTTTTACAGTAAAATTTTAAAAATATTATTAGAACATATTGTTTTATATTTTGGTTAAACCTCAAGCAGCAACAGCACCAAAAAGGCCAGAAAAATCCAGGATATATGATATATCCTTGTTTTTTTCCGGTGAATGTGCTAAATGTATTCAGCCCAAGCAGAGTAGCGTAAGCTTCCATTCAATTTTGATTAAAAGGTTAGTGACGCTCCCCTTCATATGCTCACCAGAACGCCAATTGTAACCCAATGCTTTCTGAAGGGGTGTTGTCAGCCCATGAATCGTGTCCACCAAACGGTCCGAGAGAGAGAGAAGCGAAGAGAGAAAGAGGCCGATACGGGTGTGGACAGAGAGAGACGAGAGGAGCGAGAGAGAGGCTTCAGAACGGGTGTGCGCAGATAGTACAGTGCACCCTTAGTTATGTTTATGCCAAAACCACACAATGCTTATATACCTATTGCCTACTTAATATATTGCCTATTATATCTGTATAGGCTTTATATATAATAGGCTATAATGATTTATTTAGCGTTGTATAATGCCATGTGCAACGTTTTGTGTTCACTTTTGGTACAAGGCCAAATGTGGGCAGGAGTAGCGCAAAAACACGTTTTGCCTGGTTTTTTTGCGAAAAAAATATATCGACGCCAACTGTGGGCTATTGCCAAAAGCCGCGCAGACCAGTGCATCTCGTGGGTTATAACGTTTTGGAACTGTGGGAGGTTGGTTGCTGGGAGTTATAGCCCCAAACAAGTTTTTCCTAGGTATAGCGCCACCCTAGTGGCCGGCAGGTCTGGCTTTGTCGGTCTGCATAGTCTTCACGTACCTGGATCTAGTCATGTAATTGGCGTGTGTGCACCATTTACGGTTTGGGCTGTGGTACCACTTCTAGCTGGGAATAATAAAAACTAGAACTGCAAGCAGTTATGCAGGGGTCCAAGAAGTGTGCATTTCGCCGGCACCAAGCGACAAGAAATGTGCGTTTCGCCGGCACACTGCTACCCGAACCTGTGGATACAAAGGATTTGACTGTGGTAGGACGTAGCGAGAAGTCAGCTGTAGTGTTTTCGTGGCGAATTTTGTAGAAGATATACAATTTCCTTGCTCTTACTGCGCTCCTAATGGCGAAATTTTCCGATTTTTTTTTATCTACACGACATTAAGGTTATCACCAACCTGTGTGTACAATTGGACTCGCATCCGATGTCTGACTCTTTTTTTTTTTTTGGATTTTGGATTTTCCACGTCTAATTTTGCTCATAAACTAATATTCCCAACGCTTACCGTTTCGTCGTCGAAGGTCGGATCAAAAACGTGTCTATGATTTCTTTGGTGTGCGTCTGAAGATGCCGTGTGCAAAGTTTTGTGTGAATTGGACTTAGGGAGGTCGGTTCGGTGTGGGTAGTTATAGCCCCAAACGTGATTTTCTTGTTATAGCGCCACCTAGTGGCCGGCCTGTCTGGATTTTGTCGTCTGCGTAGACCTCACGGATCTGGATCTAGTCATGCAATTGGCGTTATGTGCAACATTACGGTTTGGGCTGTCGGTACCACTTCTACCTGGGAATAATAACTACCCTGAATCTGTGGATGCAAAGGATTTGACTGTGGTAGGAGTAGCGAGAAGTCAGTTGTAGCGTTTTCGCGTGCGAAATTTTGTCGACGATATACAATTTCCTCGTTTATTGCGCCCCCTACTGGCGAAATTTTCCGACTATTTTTTATCGAAAGTCATTAAGGTTAGCACCAACATGGTGTGTAGAATTTGGCACTCGATCCGATGTCTAATTTTGGATTTTTTTGGATTTTTAATTTTCCACGTCTAATTTAGCTAATATACCAATATTCCAAGCGCTTACCGTTTCGTCGTCGAAGGTCGGATCAACAAAGTGTCGAATTTTATTTTTTGTGTGCGTCTGAGGATGTCGTGTGCAAAGTTTGGTGTTGATCGGGCGAGAAATGTGGGGAGGATGTAGCGAAAAAAAAACAGTTTTGCGGTTTTCGCGATTTAGCAAAAACTATTCATAGACGCAAATGGGCGTGATGCAGCAGACTCCAGTGCATCTGTGTGTACAAGTTTTTTGGACTCTGGGAGGTTCGGTGTGGGAGTTATAGCCGCAACGCGTATTCCTTGGTATAGCGCCACTAGTGGCCGGCATGTCTGGATTTGGTCGTCTGCGCTACTGTTCTACGGACCTGGATCTAGTCATGCAATTGGGTCTGTGCACCATTTACGGTTTGGGCTGTAGTACCACTTCTAACCTTGGAAGTATAACTAGAACTGCAAGCAGTTATGCAGGGGTCCAAGAAGTGTGCATTTCGCCGGCACAACGCGACAAGAAATGTGCGTTTCGCCGGCACAACGCGAAGCATGTGTTCAAAACGCTACCGTGAACTTGTGGATATAAAGGTTTTGACTGTGAGAGGTTCAGTGTGGGAGTTATAGCCCCAAACGCCTTGTCCGCTACCGTTTCGATTGGTTTGCTTTACCAGAGCCCCGTTGGCCAGCATGTTTCCAGGTCCATCCAGACAGCGTCTTGGATGGACCTGGAATACAGACACACTGTTTCCGCCTCTCACGACGTGGACGAGGGGTTGGGTTTTGAGAGGCAAATAAATTTGGAAAAATCAAAAAATTCAAATGGTATTTTAAAGATTGAATAAAAAGGAAACCTAAATCCATGGCTAACATACTACAATGAGGGTACATCATATATCTGTGGACTAATACTTACGTAATGTTATCATGG